>NC_057796.1:39034256-39334256 GCF_018294505.1 Triticum aestivum
CACGATCTCCGACGAGAGTCACGGCCATCCTCGGTTCGCGTGCCTGCAAACCCTAGATCTGAGAGGTTGTCCCCGTTTTTCTCCAAATCCCGTTTTGCTCACATTTTGTTGCTCTGTTCATCATGGCATATTTCATTGCATACTGCTCCGTTTTGCATGCATGATATACCGAAATGTTCATCACAAGATGCTCTTCATTTTTTTTTCATTGTGCCATGCTCGTTTGAGTTCATCTGGATGCCCAAATCTCTAATGCAAGAGTGTTATATGATATTTACTGCTGTTACTTGTCAGAACTTGATGTTTTGTTATTTTTGTTGCATTTGATGTGTGCATCTTATGGGCATGAGCTCTACATGAGTTGTGATCTATGCCATGCCATCTTTACGTAGGTGTATGCCATGTATTTTTGTGATCTATGTGGTGACTAGCACAAGCATGCAAACTAGGCTTCGTGATGTTTCTCTTTTCAAGGACTTAGGATTTTGCTGTCTTTTACTGCTGTTATTTTGATGCCATGTATCCATGTGTCTACAGTGAGATCCTTGCTTCTTTTGAGTATGTACAGTAAGGATGTTTTGTACATATGGTTATGCTCTATTCATCCATGCCCCTGTTTGCAATTATGGAGTGCCCTAGCATGTCTCAATCTTGCTCTACTTTTGCTATAAAATGTTCCTGGCAGAATGTTAACATGATATTCAATTTTGCCAAGGTTGTTGTAGTTGATCAATACATGCTATGAGCTTGCTCTTGCCATGGTTAGCTTCATGAACATGCCATCTTGCCGTAGGTATGCTTGTTTTGTCATGCATTGAATTGTGATGAGTGAATTGAGCTCATAAATATGCCTTCATAATTCTGTTAATGCCATGTTCTGTTTTTCTGCCAAGTCTGGAACCTGTGAATGAAACTTGCTATGTTGACATGGGTGCCATCATATCTTCTGTGCCTTTTTGGCTCATGATCACTAAGGGACTTTTGTTCTATGCATTTTGTAGATTCATACCATGCCTTGTTTTGCTATGATAAGTTCATGTAGCTTGTGTTTTGCTTGCTCTGAACATTGCTACCTGATGCTGTTTCCGCCATGTTCAGTATTTTCACCAAGTCTGTGAAGCTGATATCTTTTGCACTTTTGCCATGCTTGTTTGAACCTGTTATATTGTGATCTAGCCGTAGCTCAGTGATCATCTTTTGTCAAGCATCTCTTCTAGATCACTGCCATATGCTTTGTTGCTATGTTGGGGTGCTGTAGCATAGTTACTTGATGTATTCTAAGTGCTATCATGCTGTTAATCGTAGAATCGTGTCATTCTTGTTTTGCTTGCCATTTGCAAACCGTGCATCCGTTTCCGGTGATCTTTATATCGATTTCGACCGAAATTATCTCATCTTACCAGTGGCATACTTGGTTTGCCAAGTTGATGCCTTGTTCATCCTTTTTCTTCCGGAGCACGCATATGCATCGCATATCACATCTTGCATATCATGCATGTATTGCATCATGTTGCTTGTGCATTTCCCGTGATTGATTGTGGTTCCATTGCTTGTGTTCTTGCGGTGGGTAGAGCCGGGAGACGAGTTCGTGAACGAGGAACCTGTTGAGTACGCTTACGAGGATCAAGCTTTCGACAACTCTGAGAACCTTGCAGGCCAGATGACCATACCCTCGAAATCACTTCTATCTTTGCTTTGCTAGTTGTTCGCTCTATTGCTATGTTGCGCTACCTACCACTTGCTATATCATGCCTCCCATATTGCCATGTCCAGCCTCTAACCATCCTTTCCTAGAAAACCGTTGTTTGGCTAAGTTACCGCTTTTGCTCAGCCCTTCTTATAGCGTTGCTAGCTGCAGGTGAAGTTGAAGTTGGTTCCATGTTGGAACATGAATATTTTGGAATATCACAATATCTCTTATTTAATTAATGCTCTATACATTTGGTAAAGGGTGGAAGGCTCGGCCTTATGTCTGGTGTTTTGTTCCACTCTTTTTTTTTTGAAAGCTCACTGACAGTAGGAGAGGCTCCTACTGACTTTTAAATTAATGCAACACCAGGATCAGGGGAGGTGTGGCCCCATAGTTACAAGGTATATAGTTGAGTATTACAATACAGACTAGTTAGAGCAAAGAGGTGTCAAAACCTACTAGAAAGAAGCAAACTAGGGGGTGGTAGAGATCAGAGAGCGCCCACCAATCCTCTGATGAAGGGGTGGAGAGAGTTTCTGGTGTGGTGTACCATCATGGACATATCATTTTTGAACCTGCCTCTCCAGGATTCCATTGATGGCATCACATTCCTAAAATGTTTATTATTTCTCTCTTTCCACACCCCCCAAGCTGCTATGATGAAGGTTTCCATGAATAATGGACCACCCCAGGATCTTTTTTCTCATGGATGAGATCCAGCCTGCATTGGGAATCATGCCAGTGCATTCCAATCGCAGTCCAACACTCAGTTGCAAATGGGCATTTGAAGAACAGGTGGGTCACTGTTTCCTCCGGGGGCGTGTCACAAAGCAGACAGGTGTACACATCACCTTCAGTTTGTACTGTCTCCTCGTCAACATGTTTCGAGTATTCAGACGATCAGCAAACAGAAGCCAAGCAAAAACTTTCCATTTGTTTGTGCATTTGGATTCCCAGATCCAAGGAAAAACTGCATCCACAATAACATCTTTAAAGCAGAACATATAGTAGTCACTTGATTTGAAAGCTCCTAGCTCTCTGGCATCCCAGACACAACACCATTTGTCATTTGTGTCACTGTCAGGATTAATCCCCACAGTTAAGGCCTGGATCTCTTCAACTTCTGCTCTTGCCTGAGGAGAGAATGGTATGTGAAAAGCCTCTCCAATGGTGCTAGATCTCAGCAAAGTCTGTATTGACACATCCTCTTCTCTCGCAAATGAAAACGCCCTCGGGCATGCGGTCTCCAGTGGTTGATCACTCCAAAGATCCTTCCAGAACAAGGCTGTACTACCGTCCCCAACTTTGATCTCAGTCACTCCTCTGAAGATGTCTGATAACTGCATGAGATCCCGCCACCAGAAGGAGCCACATGGTTCCGAGGCATGCGGTACAACGACTGAGTAATATGAACTCCATATCAGGTTCACCCATGGCACATCTAGTTTATTGTAAAACTTGTATAGCTGCTTGAGTAAAAGGCCTTGATTCTGAAGTTTAAGGTCCACAATCCCAAGTCCCCCTACAGCCTTGGGGCGGCAGACGAGCTCCCAAGAGGCAAGAGAAGTGCTTTTTGTCCCATCCTCCGTCTTCCTGCTCCAGAAGCATTGCCTACGGATTTTATCCAGGTGTTCCACTATCTTAGGAGGGATTCTGAGGGAACACATGGCATACACCATAAGCGATGACACCACCGAATTAACATAGGTGATTTTTGATCCGTAGTCTAGCAGGTTAGCGGCCACAGAGACTCTTCTCTCAACGGACGTCACAAGAGGCATGAAATCCATTATTGTGGGTTTAGTAGTCCCAAGCGGGAGCCCTAAATATGTGAATGGCATTTTCCCCACAACACAACCAAACATGTCCGCAAAATCCAGTGCCTCCGCGTGCGTAACATTAATCGGAATCAGGGTTGATTTCTGAAAATTGAGTCGTAACCCAATGGACGCGGCATAGTCTACCAGGAGTTTTTTCAGAGCCTCAACCTGCTCTTTCATAGCTGGAAGAAAGACAATCGTATCGTCCGCATACTGGATTACCGGGTAGTCTGTCTCAGCTGACGGGATTGGTTTCTGAAGTATCTCCTCACGGAAAGCATGGTTGATGGCAGATTGCAACAGGTCAGCCGCTAGGACAAAAATGAGCGGTGAAAGAGGATCCCCTTGGCGCACTCCCCGTTTGCAAGTGAACTGCCTTCCTGGTGTGCCATTTAGAAGGACCGAAGATTTTCCTGATTGAAAGAGACAAGCAATCCAGTTTAGCCACTTCTCATTGAACCCCATCGCTCTCATGATCTCTATCATAGGGGCATGTTCAATAGTATCAAACGCTTTGGCGAAGTCTAGTTTTAGCAGCAAGACCTTTCTCCCCGACGCCTGACACTGATGAGTGTACTCGAACGCCCAAGCTAAGCAGTCCTGAATCGATCTGCTCTTGAGGAACCCGTATTGGTTTGTATGAATAATGCGCAAGATGATCCTCTGAAGACGATTCGCAAGCAATTTGGTAATGATCTTCAGACAACAGTTTAGAAGTGTGATTGGGCGGTAATCATTGACTGTTTCCGGGGAGTGGCATTTAGGAATCAAAGTAATGAACCCAGTATTAATGCTGTCGAGGTCTAGGCCCCCCTCATAGAAATCCATGACAAGCTGATAAAAGTCATGTTTTATAATATTCCAACATGACTTCATGAAGCAACCGTTGAATCCATCTGGCCCCGGTGCTCTATCCAATGGCACCTCTTTGACCACTAGGTCAATTTCATCAGTGGTGAAAGGAACTGTCAGATCATCAAGGCCCTCCACTTTCTTAATGATGTGATGTAAGTCAAAGCGCATGTTTGGAGGGTCAGAGGAGCCTAGACGCTGTTTATAGGAGGAAAACAGCAAGGACGCTTTACCTATATGGTCCTCAATCAGCGTACCATCATCAAGTTTAAGTGTGGATATTGAGTTCTTGCGGTACCTCTCTGTGGCCACTGCATGAAAGTATTTCGTGTTACCATCCCCAACTTGAAATCTCTGGATTGTACATCGTTTCTGCCAATACATGCGTTTATACTCCAGTAACTTCAGGTGGTGCGCTTTGAGAATAATTCTGAAGTTGGTTTCTGGAGTAGTAAGAGGTCTTTTATCCTCTAACGTATCCAAATTCAGAAGATTTGCATTGGAATTATCAATGAGAATGGATAATCTTGAGAGTTTCTTGCTCCAGGATTTTAAGGCGTAACACAGCTTCTTCAGTTTTCTACAGATCAGAGCCGCGGAGTTAGCCGCATAACAGGGTTGGTTCCAAGAGCGTTGTACAGTGTCATGAAACCCTGAAAGATGTATCCAGTAGTTTTCGAAACGAAACACTTTGCTCTTAGGGATACACGAATCTATACCAATGACGCAGGGGACGTGATCTGAGACAGGTTTACCCAAGGGCGAGACAGTGGTATTAGGATATGAAGAAGTCCAGTGCACCGAGGAGAAAAACCAATCCAACTGCACCAGCAAAGGGTCGTTCTGCATATTACTCCACGTGTACATCCTACCCTTGATGGGTAGCTCCACTAAAGACTGGGTGCGGATAAAATCATTGAAGATCAACATATCATTGGCGTTGCCACCCGGCCTACTTCTGTTATCAGGTGCGCGACAGTAATTAAAATCGCCAGCCAAGATCCAATCTTCAGAGACTGGAATGTGCATACTGAACAGCCACGCCGTAAAGTTAGAGCGATCAATACCATCACATGGGCCATAGACATTGATTAGAGTCCATACAGCATTGGAATGTAAAGAAGTGAATTTAGTTCCAAGGGCAAAAGACTCCTCAAGGAAAACCATACCAGAGAAAACAGACGAATTCCAAGCAGTAAACAGACCACCCGATGCCCCATTAGAGGGAATAAAAGCAAACATATCAAGTCGCTTGGGACAAATAGTTTTAACAAAAGCCCTATCGAAATTCTCACGCTTAGTTTCTTGCAAACATAAAACATCACAACCACTTATATCAATAGCATTACGGATAGCAAGGTGTTTTTTGTCCGCGTTAAGCCCACGAACATTCCAGCAAAGGATATTCCACTTCCTAGTTTGCGGCATCGTTGGGAGGGGGTGAAGCTGGCGGAGCGACCATCAGCTTCTCAGCAGTGAGATCCTCAGGCGACACTCCACATCTGACACTGCCAATCTCCTGTATAACTGGGATTGGTGTAGGAGCAGGGACAGACTCCGAACTGACATCCAAAATAACAGGAAGACCAGACGGGGCCGTAGCAGACAAGTTGCGAGTGACAACAGGAGTTTTCCTTGGTTTCACCTTGGAGATTCCTCTTTTGAGATCAGAAGGCTGAGGGACACGAAACCCATCATAACGGGTGGATCGAGTACTGCGACGTAGTTGGGTGGTGTCCACATGACCAGACTCATCCAGAATCATTTTGCCAAAACGGTCAGACCCACTGTCCGCATCTCCATCAGAAACCAAACCAACAGTCCCACTGCTCCCAATCCCAGAAATAGCAAGTGGTGGAACGTACTCCAACCCAGCAGGCTCAACAGAAATGCAGATAGTGTACGTCCCATTATCCAAAAAGAGAGCTTTAGGGAGTCTGGCCCAGAAAGAGTCCTCCCTCATGAGATCATTGCAGTGTTGATTCCAGGCATGAACCATAGCAGTGCCCACAATCGCAAACAAGTTGAGCGGATTGATAGGGAACTGAAAGGCACCAAAAGAGCTGGGTGGAGAGCTATCATTGCAGAGCCTAGGAGCCTAGGAGTCCAGATACCGGAGTAGCAAAAGGGTCAACAACCACGGACCTCTCAGAGCCAGAAGCACGGACAAACTGCATCCCTGGGGTGTCCACACCACGAACAAAGTTATCTGCCGCCTCAGAAATATCTGAGTACATAGACCATTCATCCTGCGGATCATCAGAAAAATTACTATCATTCTCCACGCCATCCATCAGAGAGTTTCCAGTGTACTGAAAATATGTTCTGAAACTAAAGCCTCGGTACGGTGGTGGTACAACAGGCCAAGCTCCCAGCCATTTTCTTGCAACTGTTCATGCTGCTGCTGCGGAAGCCCCTGAGCCAAACTTCATCTACCTGCTGTTGAATCCATTGCTGATGGTCGAGTTGCCACTGCTGAGCTGCAGACAGGAACGGCAGCTCGTATGGGTGTGGCGAAGCATTCATAGGCGGGGGGCCATCCTCATTACCAACTAATCCAGGCAGCGTGTCACGACCATTCAATATATAAACTGGCACCGACCACGAGCGCCCCATCCCTGGCAGGTGACTGGACCTCCTAACAATCAGACTATGTGGAACCAAAGCAATATCGCTGACTATGGCACGCACCAACACTCTCTCTTTGCTCTGCCTAGGTCTGTGCCAAAGCTCAAGTTTTCCAAAACAGGATACTGCTTTATTGATATAGTGATCTGTTTGATAGTCCATTGGGAAAGCAAGAAAGAGTATCCAGGCCACATATTGAAATGGACACAACCGCATATTTTCCCCTTCATCATGCGGAACGAGAGAAAATGTCATGCTTTCATCCACAGGATCCAGTTGGTGAGGGCTTTGTCTAATGTACTCATCCCGGATAAAAACATCCTCAAAAGCAACCATGCCAATTCCAATCGGATAAACAAAAGCATCGGGGATATTCAGATGAAAATCATCTCGAAGAATATTAAGTACATCTTGCAGCACTAACTCCTTGCGATGATCCAGAATTGCGGGGGTAACAGTGACAATAGCATACCTATCGTGGCTCAACGGAGGGTCATCCACGACTATGGTGTTCCTCTGCAGCCGGTGGTCCGGCCCCCGCTCGAGCGCAGCTCCCTCCGGCACAAAACTGAAAGGCACAGCAGGGAAGTTCGCCATTGCCACCCCAGTGTGCAGCTTGGGGACGGGCAGGGGTGGAGGAGCAGGGGGAGGTTGCAATGACAGGGCTATGGGTGGCAGACTCAACGAATGAGAAAGAGCCGGAAGCGGAGGAGACGTCGAGAGAGTACCTTTCTGCAGCACAGAATCCCCAGTAGTCCTGTTTTTGGGTACCCAAATCTGTGTGACCAAGGAAGGTTTGGGACTCCTCGATATACTCGCTCGAGGTTTGTGGGCCTGGCAGGAAACTTGCCAGCGGAGATATAAGGCTGTATCCGCTCCACATTGACGGCCCAGGTGGCCCAGCAACCCACAATGTATACAAATTAACTTAGACGGGCAGCAGGCAGCAATATGAGAGACACTATTGCAAAAATCACAACTAGCTCGGCGCGTATCAGCATTTCTCATGCTGCCTGAAGGAACCTTCCCAGAGTAATTCACGGAGTTACAAAACTGCAACGTGCAATCAGCAGCGATGTGGCCCAGTCTAGAACAAATATGGCATAGCCCCAAACGGGCAATAACATATTGCCGATTAGGCACTGGCACTAAATTCAAAGCTGCCATAATATCATCATTCTCATACTTGGCTTGCCAAAAATCAAGAATATCATAAAGGGTGTTATCCGGAATCAAATCCCAACACTTGGAAGGACAATTAATACCCACAAATTTCTTGATTGGCAATATATCCTGTGATGTCACCGGATCAAATTGACCATAAACAATCCCTTTATCAGCGAAGACGTCCATATATGTTTTCTCCTTAGCACTTTCCATATTTGGCTGATCAGGATGAACACCATGATCAAGAACTTGAATCAAACCAAACTTAAGCAATTCAGAAGATTGATGACCAATAGGTGCCTCAGAATTACGTAGGAAATCTAGATTGGTCTTGACCGTGATAGGGCTACGAGAAAGAGCCAAAGGAATACCCAACTCTTCATCATCGTAATTGTGATCAACCGTCAACCAGAAATGATGATGAGGGCCAAAAAGATTGAAATGACATATGAAATCCGGCCAGATGCAGTCTCTAAGCCCATAAATGAAATGACCAACTTTATTCGAAGCCACAGAAAACCGATAGGCACGATCATGTAGATGAATCACATTGAAACCATCCGCAAATCCACCAATGCAGCATTGAAGCACAAGACTAACCGATGAAACGGAGAGCTTGAACGAGGCAGATGAGAAAGTGACCACCAAGAAGAATTCCTTGGTAGAGGCAGAGGGAGAGAAATGAACCGTGGATTTGAAGCGACGACGAACCTGGTCAGCCACTGCAAGGCCAGGATTGAAATCCCAGTGCAATAGACCATCCATGAGAACCTCTTAGAGATCACCATGATCGACGGCGAGGAAGGGCTTGGTGGTGGAGGGCACGGTGGTGGAGGGCACGGTGGTGGAGGGCTTGGTGGTGGAGGGCTTGGTGGTGGGCTTGGTGGTGGAGGGCTTGGTGGTGGGCATGGTGGTTTTGTTCCACTCTTGCCGCCCTAGTTTCTGTCATACCGGTATTATGTTCCTTGAGTTTGCGTTCCTTACGCGGTTGGGTGATTTATGGGACCCCCTTGACAGTTCGCCTTGAATAAAACTCCTCCAGCAAGGCCCAACCTTGGTTTTACCATTTGCCTACCTAAGCCTTTTTCCCTTGGGTTTTCGCGAGCCCGAGGGTCATCTTTATTTTAACCCCCGGGCCAGTGCTCCTCCAAGTGTTGGTCCAAACTAGAGCACCGTGCGGGACCGTCCCTTGGCAACTTGGCTTACGTTGGTACCTGTACGCTTAGCTTATCCGGTGTGCCCTGAGAACGAGATATGTGCAGCTCCTATCGGGATTTGTCGGCACAGCGGGTGGTCTTGCTGGTCTTGTTTTACCATTGCCGAAATGTCTTGTAAACCGGGATTCCGAGACTGATCGTGTCTTCCCGGGAGAAGGTTTATCCTTCGTTGACCGTGAGAGCTTATAATGGGCTAAGTTGGGACACCCCTGCAGGGTATTATCTTTCGAAAGTCTTGCCCGCGGTTATGAGGCAGATGGGAATTTGTTAATGTCCGGTTATAGAGAACTTGACACTTGACTTAATTAAAATACATCAACCGTGTGTGTAGCCGTGATGGTCTCTTTTCGGAGGAGTCGAGGAAGTGAACACGGTTCGGGTTATGAATGAGCGTAAGTAGTTTCAGGGTCACTTCTTGATCATTTCTAGCTTCGCGACCGTTGCGTTGCTTCTCTTCTCGCTCTCTTTTGCGTATGTTAGCCACCATATGCTTAGTGCTTGCTGCAGCTCCACCTCATTACCCCATCCTTTCTTATAAGCTTACATAGTCTTGATCTCGCGGGTGTGAGATTGTTGAGTCCTCGTGACTCACAGATTCTACCAAAATAGTTGCAGGTGCCGACGATACCAGTGCAGATGACGCAACCGAGCTCAAGTGGGAGTTTGACGTGGAACGTGGTCGTTACTATGTTTCGTTTCCTGATGATCAGTAGTGGATCCCAGTTGGGACGATCGGGGATCTAGCATTTGGGGTTATCTTATTTTCATTTGGATTTGACCGTAGTCGGTCTATGTGTGGATTTCGGATGATGTATGAATTTAATTTATGTATTGTGTGAAGTGGCGATTGTAAGCCAACTCTCGTTATCCCATTCTTGTTCATTACATGGGATTGTGTGAAGATGACCCTTCTTGCGCCAATACCTACAATGTGGTTATGCCTCTAAGTCGTGCCTCGACACGTGGGAGATATAGCCGCATCGTGGGCGTTACAAACGTCTACAAGAAGAAGGTTGTGTAGTAGACATCAAGCTCTTTTCTGGCGCCGTTGTTGGGGAGGTGAGTGCTTGAAGGTATATCTTTAGATCTTGCAATCGAATCTTTTAGTTTCTTGTTTTATCACTAGTTTAGTCTATAAAAGAAAATTACAAAAAAATGGAATTAAGGTTGCCTCATATGCTTCATCTTTTTAATATCTTTCGTGAAAATGATGGGGAAAATTGTGCTCAAGTACTAGAAGAAGAATTACATAGAATGCTTAGCATGAAATATGTGAATGATGAGCATGATTGCAATGTTGTTAGTATGAATTCTTTGAATACCCATGATGCTAATGATATGCAAAGCCACAAGCTTGGGGATGCTATGTTTGATGAAGATGATATTTTTTGTCCCCCAAGCTTTGATGAGCAAATTTACTATGATGAAAGCATGCCTCCTATCTATGATGATTATTGTGATGACACGTATGCTATAAAGAATAATGATAACCATGAAATTTTTCATCTTGATCTTGTTTTTCATTCACATGATAGTTATTTTGTTGAGTTTGCTCCCACTATTATTCATGAGAAGAAATTTGCTTATGTGGAGAGTAATAAAATTTCTATGCTTGTAGATCATGAAAAGAATGCTTTAGGTGCTGGTTATATTGTTGAATTCATTCATGATGCTACTGAAAATTATTAGGAGGGAGAAATATATGCTTGTAAGAATTGCAATAATATCAAGTTTCCTCTCTATGTGCTTAAAGTTTTGAAGTTATGCTTGTTTTGCCTTCCTATGCTAGTTGATTATTGTTCTCATAAGTTGTTTGCTCACAAAATCCTAATGCATAGGAAGTGGGTTATACTTAAATGTGCTAGTCATATTCTTCATGATGCTCTCTTTATGTTTCAATTCTTATCTTTTATGTGAGCATCATTGAAATCATCATGCCTAGCTAGGGGCGTTAAACGTTAGCGCTTGTTGGGAGGCAACCCAATTTTATTTTAGTTTCTTACTTTTTGGTTATGTTTAAGAATAAATAATCCATCTAGCTTCTGTTTAGATGTGGTTTTTTGTTTTAATTAGTGTTTGTGCCAAGTAGAACCTTTGGGAAAACTTGGGTGAAGTCTTTATGATCATGCTGTAAAAAACAGAAACTTTAGCGCTCACGAGATTAGCTAAAACTTTTTACTGGAGAGTGCTATTTAGTTGATTCTTTTTGCAGATGATTACTAGACAAATTCCTCAGGTCCAAAATTTTATTTTAGAATTTTTGGAGTTACATAAGTATACGTTTGATACAGATTACTACAGACTATTCTGTTTTTGACAGATTCTGTTTTCTATGTGTTGTTTGCTTATTTTGATGAATCTATGGCTAGTAAAATAGTTTATAAACCATAGAGAAGTTGGAATACAATAGGTTTAACACCAATATAAATAAACAATGAGTTAATTACAGTACCTTCAAGTGGTGTTTTGTTTTCTTTCGCTAACGGAGCTCACGAGATTTTCTGTTAAGTTTTGTGTTGTGAAGTTTTCAAGTTTTGGGTAAAGATTCGATGGACTATGGAATAAGGAGTGGAAAGAGCCTAAGATTGGGGATGCCCAAGGCACCCCAAGGTAATATTCAAGGACAACCAAAAGCCTAAGCTTGGGGATGCCCCGGATGGCATCCCCTCTTTCGTCCTCATCCATCGGTAACTTTACTTGGAGCTATATTTTTATTCACCACATGATATGTGTTTTGCTTGGAGCGTCATTTTATTTTCTTTTGTTTTGCTTGCTGTTTGAATAAAATATCAAGATCTGAAATTATTAAATGGGAGAGTCTTCACATAGTTACATATTTATTCAACTACTCATTGATCTTCACTTATATCTTTCGGAGTATTTTGTCGGTTGCTCTAGTGCTTCACTTATATCTTTTAGAGCATGACGGTGGTTTTATTTTGAAAAAATAGATGAACTCTCGTGCTTCACTTATATTATTTTCAGAGTCTTTAGAACAGCATGATAATTTGCTTTGGTTATGAATTTAGTCCTAATATGATGGGCATCCAAGAGGGATATAATAAAAACTTTCATATAAAGTGCATTGAATATTATGAGAAGTTTGATTCCTTATGATTGTTTTGAGATATGAAGATGGTGATATTAGAGTCATGCTAGTTGAGTAGTTGTGAATTTGAGAAATACTTGTTCTAAAGTTTGTGATTCCCGTAGCATGCACGTATGGTGAACCGTTATGTGATGAAGTCGGAGCATGATTTATTTATTGATTGTCCTCCTTATGAGTGGCGGTCGGGGACGAGCGATGGTCTTTTCCTACCAATCTATCCACCTAGGAGCATGCGCGTAATACTTTGTTTCGATAGCTAATAGATTTTTGCAACAAGTATATGAGTTCTTTATGACTAATGTTGAGTCCATGGATTATACGCACTCTCACCCTTCCACCATTGCTAGCCTCTCTAATACCGCGCACCTTTCGCCGGTATCATACACCCACCATATACCTTCCTCAAAACAGCCACCATACCTACCTATTATGACATTTCCATAGCCATTCCGAGTTATATTGCCGTGCAACTTACCACCGTTCCGTTTATTATGACACGCTTCATCATTGTCATATTGCTTTGCATGATCATGTAGTTGACATCGTATTTGTGGCAAAGCCACCGTTCATAATTCTTGCATACATGTCAGTCATGAGTCATTGCACATCCCGGTACACCGCCAGAGGCATTCATATAGAGTCATATTTTGTTCTAAGTATCGAGTTGTAATTCTTGAGTTGTAAGTAAATAAAAGTGTGATGATCATCATTATTAGAGCATTGTCCCAGTGAGGAAAAGGATGATGGAGACTATGATTCCCCCACAAGTTGGGATGAGACTCCGGACGAAAAAAAAGAGGCCAAAGAAGCCCAAATAAAAAAAGAGAAAAAAAGAGGCCATAAAAAAAGAAGAGAAAAGGCCCAAATAAAAAAATAAAAAAATGAGAGAAAAAGAGAGAAGGGGCAATGCTACTATCCTTTTACCACACTTGTGCTTCAAAGTAGCACCATGATCTTCATGATAGAAAGTCTCCTATGTTGTCACTTTCATATACTAGTGGGAATTTTACATTATAGAACTTGGCTTGTATATTCCAATGATGGGCTTCCTCAAATTGCCCTAGGTCTTCGTGAGCAAGCGATTTGGATGCACACCCACTTAGTTTCTTTTGTTGAGCTTTCATACACTTATAGCTCTAGTGCATTCGTTGCATGGGCATCTCCATAGCCCGTTGATAAGCCTAGTTGATGTGAGATTATCTTCTCCTTTTTGTCTTCTCCACAACCACCATTCTATTCTACCTATAGTGCTATGTCCATGGCTCACGCTCATGTATTGCGTGAAGATTGAAAAAAGATTGAGAACATCAAAAGTATGAAACAATTGCTTGGCTTGTCATCGGGGTTGTGCATGATTTAAATATTTTGTGTGATGAAGATAGAGCATAGCCAGACTATATGATTTTGTAGGGATAGCTTGCTTTGGCCATGTTATTTTGAGAAGACATGATTGCTTTGTTAGTATCCTTGAAGTATTATTGTTTTCATGTCAATATTAAACTTTTGTTTTGAATCTTATGGATCTGAATATTCTTGCCACAATAAAGATTATATTGATAAATATGTTAGGTAGCATTCCACATCAAAAATTCTGTTTTTATCATTTACCTACTCGAGGACGAGCAGGAATTAAGCTTGGGGATGCTGATACGTCTCCAATGTATCTATAATTTTTGATTGTTCCATGCTATTATATTATCTGTTTTGGATGATGTATGGGCTTTATTAAACACTTTTATATTATTTTAGGGACTAACCTATTAACCCAGAGCCCAGTGCCAGTTTCTGTTTTTTCCCTTGTTGCAGTGTTTCGCAGAAAAGGAATATCAAACGGAGTCCAAATTGAATGAAACCTTCGGGAGATTTATTTTTGGAACGGAAGCAATCCAGAAGACTTGGGGTGTACGTAAGGGAAGCAACGAGGAAGGCATGAGGCAGGGGGCGTGCCCACCCCCCTGGGAGCGCCCTCCACCCTCGTGAGCCCCTCGTGGCTCCCCTGGCGTATTTCTTCCTCCTATATATACCAATATACCCTAAAACCATCGGGGAACAGAATAGATCGGGAGTTCCGCCGCCGCAAGCCTCTGTAGCCACCAAAAACCAATCGGGGCCCTGTTCCGGCACCCTGCCGGAGGGGGGAACCCTCACCGGTGGCCATCTTCATCATCCCGACGCTCTCCATGACGAGGAGGGAGTAGTTCACCCTCGGGGCTGACGGTATGTACCAGTAGCTATGTGTTTGATCTCTCTCTCTCTCGTGTTCTTGATTTGGCACGATCTTGATGTATCAAGAGCTTTGCTATTATAGTTGGATCTTATGATGTCCCCCCCCCTCTACTATCTTGTAATGGATTGAGTTTTCCCTTTGAAGTTATTTTATCGGATTGCGTCTTGAAGGATTTGAGAACACTTGATGTATGTCTTGCATGTGCGTATCTGTGGTGACAATGGGATATCACGTGATTCACTTGATGTATGTTTTGGTGATCAACTTGCGGGTTCCGTGACCTCGTGAAATTACGCATCAGGGTTGGCACAAGTTTTCGTCTTGACTCTCCAGTAGAAACTTTGGGGCACTCTTTGAAGTTCTATGTGTTGGTTGAATAGATGAATCTGAGATTGTGTGATGCATATCGTATAATCATACCCACGGATACTTGAGGTGACATTGGAGTATCTAGGTGACATTAGGGTTTTGGCTGATTTGTGTCTTAAGGTGTTATTCTATTACGAACTCTATGATAGATCGAACGGAAAGAATAGCTTTGTGTTATTTTACTACGGACTCTTGAATAGGTTGATCAGAAAGGATAACTTTGAGGTGGTTTCGTACCCTACAATAATCTCTTCGTTTGTTCTCCGCTATTAGTGACTTTGGAGTGACTCTTTATTGCATGTTGAGGGATAGTTATATGATCCAGTTATGTTATTATTGTTGAGAGAACTTGCACTAGTGAAAGTATGAACCCTAGGCCTTGTTTCCTAGCACTGCAATACCTTTTATGAGCACTTTTACCACTTGTTACCTTGCTGTTTTTATATTTTCAGATTACAAAAACCTATATCTACCATCCATATTGCACTTGTATCACCATCTCTTCGCCGAACTAGTGCACCTATACAATTTACCATTTTATTGGGTGTGTTGGGGACACAAGAGACTCTTTGTTATTTGGTTGCAGGGTTGTTTGAGAGAGACCATCTTCATCCTACGCCTCCCACGGATTGATAAACCTTAGGTCATCCACTTGAGGGAAATTTGCTACTGTCCTACAAACCTCCGCACTTGGAGGCCCAACAACGTCTACAAGAAGAAGGTTGTGTAGTAGGCATCAGGTTCCGTAGCTATGGTTCATACTAGTTTGCTCTTGCATCACTGTATTTACTCATACCAACTAATTTCAAATTTGAAGGATGCAATTGAAACTCCAATGGCGCAACAGGTATGTTTTAAACCTGTTTCTTTAACCTGTTTGATGTTGTAATTTGCTCTATGTTGATTTCAGTTTCAATTGAATAAACAGTTATGTTCTCATGCCATGCACATTACAAGTGTTTTGTTAGGTTACTTAGCTAACCCCCTACCCCCCCCCCTCACCCTCCATGTAATTTGTACAGTGCTGGACACTCTAACCCCCCTAACTTTATACCATTAATATAAAAGGCAGTGAGAGAATCTCACTGTCATCAGTTCTAAAAAAACATTACAAGTGTTGTTACTGTTGTGTAGTTTCCCACACTTATATTCTGTCTATGCTGCTTTGTCTTAAATAGATATGATTCGAACTGTATCTATCTTGATTTGGGAGCATAAACTAGAATGATATAGACCATACAGTGACCATACTACATAGATATATGTTTGTTTCATGCTATTATCCTATCCACCTTACTACTGAACTGCTTTACCAAAATGAGTTTCATATACTACATTGTAAATCTGTGATGCGTTTGTTTGTTTCTCCTTTAGAACGCGGATAAAATATTGGAGAAGAGTACCCCGTTATGCAATGGTAAAGGAAGTAATGCAGATCAGGTTCAAGATAGTGAGACATCCCTGTTGTTCTCCAAGAAAGCTGATAAAAACTATATTGAAGACACTGAGACAACCCCAAAGTCCTGTCTTGATGTAGTGTTCGAGTTACTGGCTACTACTGCTGGCACCAGCTCTTCGTACTCGCTGCCTGAAACAGTTTGGCTTCTTGAGTCTCAACTTCAAGTTGAAAGACATCGATCAGATGTTATGCGACAGGAAGCCGAAGGACTGAGGAAGTCCCTGCAGAATTCAGATGCATACTTTCTGGTGCAACAGCAAGTGCTGGAGGATTTAAGCGCCAAACAAGAGAAAGTTAATAAGCTTGCTAAGCATCTTGCCAGCATTATGGGTACCCAGGATATTGTTTCTTGAGCTCTTCTGAAGTGGTTTCAGTTCTGGACTTGTTTTGTTGCGGCATTTATATGCTGCTTTGTTCCCTATATTTGCACTGGTGGCGAACTTTGATGCCCAGTGGATGTAATATGGGTAATAGCCGTGATAGCCTAGCGTAAGTTACTTGCTTATTTATTTCCGTTGTCTTGTTTATTTGTTTTCTTGTAGTCAGTGCAGTTCTTTTTCCACGGTTTGCTAGTGGCCGGAATAACCTATTTTTTAGAACTAGGCCACATTAACAATGGGCTACATATTTACTGTAGGCCTCCTACGGGCCGTAGAAACAATGAGCCTTCTAAGGGCCGTAGACACAATGGGCCTTCTACGGGGCGTAGACACAATGGGCCTTCTATGGGGCGTAGACACAATGGGCCTTCTATGGGCCGTATCATCAATGGGCCTTCTACGGGCCGTATTATCGGTTGGCCAAACATGGGCCAATAATAGACCACATTATGGCCGTAAATGGGCTAGAGTTGAAATCGTCCGTTCATGGGCCGACCATAACGGGTCGTCGTTAATAGGCCATATTTGACGACGCTATGAAAACGGCCCAACGTATTAACGGGCCACAAACAGGCCGACTGTAACCACGGGCTGTATTTGGCCCACAAGCTGAAAATGACAGTAACGGGCCGAAAGTAAACGAATGCTGGAAATGAGCCCAAGAATAAATGGGCCCTAACAAGGCTGAAAGATAACATGGGCTGGAAACGGACCAACGGAATAATGGGCCGTTAATGGGTATAAAGTGATACACTGTTCATTACGGGCCAGTTTTACCACGGGCCGTTAATGGGCCGAGGTTTACTAAGGGCCTCGTATGGGCCAAAAGACGTCATGGGCCATACATGGGCCGGAAGTTAAAACGGGCTGGAATTATATTGGATGGCCCACATGATGCTACTGGGCCTAATTCGGATAGGCCGTAAACGGGCCCTGGGATAGCGGGCTGTAAATGGGCTATATGCGAACAGGCCGTTAACAGGCTTGCCTTGGGCCGGCCCGCCGCTACCTTTTGACCAAGTCAAACGGGCCGCCCTTTTCACACGAATGGGCCTCTGTTGGGCCGTGCCACATGTCGGCGTATCATAGGTGCTTTGGGTCCAATGAGTGGATGACGTCTGTCCCAACGGTGAGCCGACACGTGTTTCCTCCCGCCAATGATGATTTTACACGTGGAAAATCCCCATTGGTCGGGGCTGTTAACGGGTTATCGGATCCAAAACCAGACCCGATAGCTTAACGATGTTCCGTTACGGTGGATGCCACGTGTCGGTCACCCTTGACGAAAGCACTTCTGTGACGCGCGATTTATCGTCATGGAAGTGGACACTTCCGTGATGATAATTTTGGTAATGTCATGGAACACTTCTACGACAGCACAGGTATGACTATATTGATTCTGTCATAAATTTTTCATGGATGTACATGCATGACAGAAAACGTGACCTACTGTGACAAACACGTATCATCACGGAAGTGTATTTTTTTGTAGTGATGACTGAGGCATAGGGAATGACGTTCCATTCTCTTTCTATTTTCTGCCGTGGTCGGGTTTTGAGTCTTTACTCAACTTCACACCTTGCAATACAGGCAAGAACTCCTTCTTTGATTGTTCCATTTTGAACTACTTCAAAATCTTGTCAAGGTATGTACTCATTGAAAAAACTTATCAAGCGTCTTGATCTATCTCTATAGATCTTGATGCTCAATATGTAAGCAGCTTCACCGAGGTCTTTTTTTGAAAAACTCCTTTCAAATACTCCTTTATGCTTTCCAGAAAATTCTACATTATTTTCGATCAACAATATATCATTCACATATACTTATCAGAAAGGTTGTAGTGCTCCCACTCACTTTTTGTCAATACAGGCTTCACCGCAAGTCTGTATAAAACTATATGCTTTGATCAACTCATCAAAGCGTATATTCCAACTCCGAGATGCTTGCACCAGTCCATAGATGGATCGCTGGAGCTTTGCACACTTTGTTAGCACCTTTAGGATCGACAAAACCTTCTGGTTGCATCATATATAACTCTTCTTTAAGAAATCCATTAAGGAATGCAGGTTTGACATCCATTTGCCAAATTTCATAAAATGCAGCAGTTGCTAACATGATTCGGACAGACTTTTAAGCATCGATACAAGTGAGAAAATATCATTGTAGTCAACACCTTGAACTTGTTGAAAACATTTTTGCGACAATTCGAGCTTTGTAGGTAGTAACACTACTATCAATGTCTGTCTTCCTCTTGAAAATGCATTTTATTCTCTATGGCTTGCCGATCATCGGGCAAGTCAACCAAAGTCCATACTTTGTTCTCATACATGGATCCCATCTCAGATTTCATGGCGTCAAGCCATTTCGCGGAATCTGGGCTCATCATCGCTTCCTCATAGTTCGTAGGTTTGTCATGGTCTAGTAACATGATTTCCAGGACAAGATTACCGTACCACTCTGGTGCGCAACGTGTTCTGGTTGACCTACGAGGTTTGGTAGTAACTTGATCTGAAGTTTCATGATCATCATCATTAGCTTCCTCACTAATTGGTGTAGGAATCACTGGAACTGATTTCTGTGATGAGCTACTTTCCAATTCAGGAGAAGGTACAATTACCTCATCAAGTTCTACATTCCTCCCACTCACTTCTTTCGAGAGAAACTTCTTCTCTAGAAAGGATCCATTCTTAGCAACGAATAGCTTGCCTTCGGATCTATGATAGAAGGTGTACCCAACAGTTTCCTTTGGGTATCCTATGAAGACGCATTTCTCCGATTTGGGTTCGAGCTTATCAGGTTGAAACTTTTTCACATAAGCATCATAGCCCCAAACTTTAAGAAACGACAGCTTAGGTTTCTTGCCAAACCACAGTTCATATGGTGTCGTCTCAACGGATTTTTAGACGGTGCCCTATTTAACGTGAATCCAGTTGTCTCTAATGCATACCCGAAAAACAATAGTGGTTAATCGGTAAAAGACATCATAGATCGCACCATATCTAATAAAGTACAGTTACGACGTTCGGACACACAGTTATGCTATGGTGTTCGAGGTGGCATGAGTTTGTGAAACTATTCCACATTGTTTTAATTGAAGGCCAAACTCGTAACTCAAATATTCACCTCCATGATCAGATTGTAGAAACTTTATTTTCTTGTTACGATGATTTTCCACTTCACTCTGAAATTCTTTGAACTTTTCAAATGTTTCAGACTTATGCTTCATTAAGTAGATATAACCATATCTGAATCATCTGTGAAGGTAAGAAATAACGATACCCGCCATGATCCTCAACATTCATTGGACCACATACATCAGTATCTATTATTTCCAATAAGTCAGTGTCTCGTTCCATTGTTCCGGGAAACGGAGTTTCAGTCATCTTGCCCATGAAGCATGGTCCACAAGCATCAAGTGATTCATAATCAAGTGATTCCAAAAGTCCATCAGCATGGAGTTTTCTTCATGCGCTTTACACCAATATGACCTAAACGGCAGTGCCACATATAAGTTGCACTATCATTATCAACTTTGCATCTTTTGGCTTCAATATTATCAATATGTGTATCACTACGATCGAGATTCAATAAACCATTCGCCTCGGGTTTATGACCACAGAAGGTTTTATTCATGTAAACAGAATAACAATTATTCTTTGACTTAAATGAATAATTGTATTGCAATAAACATGATCCAATCATATTATGCTCAACGCAAACACCAAATAACATTTATTTTAGGTTCAACACTAATCCCGAAGGTAAAGGGAGTGTGCGATGATGATCTTATCAACCTTGGAATCACTTCCAACGCACATCGTCACCTTGCCCTCAACTAGTCTCTGTTCATTTTATAACTCCTGTTTCAAGTTACTAATCATAGCAACTGAACCAGTATCAAATACCCAGGGCTACTATGAATACTAGTAAAGTACACATCAATAACATGTATATCATATATACTTTTGTTCACTTTGCCATCCTTCTTATCCGCCAAGTATCTTGGGCAGTTCCACTTCCAGTGACCATTTCCTTTGCAGCAGAAGCACTCAGTTTCAGGCTTGGGTCTAGCTTTGGGCTTCTTCATGGGAGTGGCAACTTGCTTGCCATTCTTCTTGAATTTCCCTTTCTTTTCCTTTGCCCTTTTACTTGAAACTAGTGGTCTTGTCAACCATCAAAACTTGATGCTTTTCTTGATTTCTACCTTTGCTGATTTCAGCATCGCGAAGAGCTCAGTAATCGTTTTCGTCATCCCTTAAATATTATAGTTCATCACGAAGTTTTAGTAACTTGGTGATAGTGACTAGAGAACTCTGTCAATCACTATCTTATCTGGAAGATTAACTCCCACTTGATTCAAGCGATTGTATTACTCAGACATTCTGAGCACATGCTCACTGGTTGAGCTATTCTCCTCCATCTTGTAGGCAAAATACTTGTCAGAGGTCTCATACCTCTCAACTCGGGCATGAGTCTGAAATACAAATTTCAGCTCTTGGAACATCTTATATGCTCCGTGGCGTTCAAAACGTTTTTGAAGTCCCGGTTCTAAGCCGTAAAGCATGGTGCACTGAACTATCAAGTAGTCATCATACCGAGCTTTGTCAAACGTTCATAATGTCTGCATCTGCTCCTGCAATAGGTCTATCACCTAGCAGTGCATCAAGCACATAATTCTTCTGTGCAGCAATGAGCATAATCCTCAGATCACGGACCAAGTCCGCATCATTGCTACTATAATCTTTCAACTTATTTTTCTCTAGGAACATATCAAAAAATAAACGGGGAACTACATCGCGAGCTATTGATCTACAACATAATTTGCAAATACTATCAGGACTAAGTTCATGATAAATTAAAGTTCAATTAATCATATTACATAAGAACTCCCACTTAGATAGACATCCCTCTAATCATCTAAGTGATCACGTGATCCAAATCAACTAAACCATGTCCGATCATCACGTGAGATGGAGTAGTTTTCAATCGTGAACATCACTATGTTGATCATATATACTATATGATTCACGCTCGACCTTTCGGTCTCAGTGTTCCGAGGCCATATCTGCATATGCTAGGCTCGTCAAGTTTAAGCCGAGTATTCTGCGTGTGCAAAACTGGCTTGCACCCATTGTATGTGAACATAGAGCTTATCACACCCGATCATCACATGGTGTCTCGGCACGACGAACTGTAGCAACGGTGCATACTCAGGGAGAACACTTATACCTTGAAATTTAGTGAGAGATCATCTTATAGTGCTACCGCCCAACTAAGCAAAATAAGATGCATAAAGGATAAACATCACATGCAATCAATATAAGTGATATGATATGGCCATCATCATTTTGTGCCTTTGATCTCCATCTCCAAAGCACCGTCATGATCACCATCATCACCGGTTGACACCTTGATCTCCATCGAAGCATCGTTGGCGGCTCGCCAACTATTGCTTCTACGACTATCGCTATCGCTTAGTGATAAAGTAAAGCAATTACATGGCTATCGCATTTCATACAATAAAGCGACAACCATAAGGCTCTTGTCGGTTGCTGATAAACAAAACATGATCATCTCATATAACAATTTATATCTCATCACATTTTGACCATATCACATCACAACATGCCCTGCAAAAATAAGTTAGACGTCCTCTACTTTGTTGTTGCAAGTTTTATGTGGCTGCTACGGGATTAGCAAGAACCGTTCTTACCTACGCATCAAAACCACAACGATTTTTCGTCAAGTGTGCTGTTTTAACCTTCAACAAGGACCGGGTGTAGCCACACTCGATTCAACTAAAGTTGGAGAAACAGACACCCACTAGCCACCTGTGTTCGAAGCACGTCGGTAGAACCAGTCTCATGAATGCGGTCATGTAATGTCGGTCTGGGCCGCTTCATCCAACAATACCGCCGAATCAAAGTATGACATGCTGGTAAGCAGTATGACTATTATCGCCCACAACTCTTCGTGTTCTACTCGTGCATATAACATCTACGCATAAACCTGGCTCTGATACCACTGTTGGGGAATGTAGTATTTAAAAAGTTTGCCTACGATCATGCAAGATCTATCTAGGAGAAGCATAGCAACGAGCGGGGAGAGTGTGTCCACGTACCCTCGTAGACCGAAAGCGAAAGCGTTATATCAATGTGGTTGATGTAGTCGTATGTCTTCACGATCCGACCGATCCTAGCACCGAACGTATGGCACCTCCGTGTTCAGCACACGTTCAGCTCGATGATGTCCCTCGTACTTTTGATCCAGTTGAGGCCGAGGGAGAGTTTCGTCAGCACGACGGTGTGGCGACGGTGATGATGAAGTTACCGGCGCAGGGCTTCGCCTAAGCACTACGACAATATGACTGAGGTGTCACTACAAAAAAATACACTTCTGTGATGATACGTGTTTGTCACAGTAGGTCACGTTTTCTGTCATGCATGTACATCCATGACAAATTTATGACAGAATGAAGATAGTCATACTTGTGATGTCGTAGAAGTGTTCCATGACATTACCAAAATTATCATCACGGACGTGTCCACTTCCATGACGATAAATCGCGTGTCATAGAAGTGCTTTCGTCAAGGGTGACCGACACGTGGCATCCACCGTAACGGGACGCCGTTAAGCTATCGGGTCCGGTTTTGGATCCGATAACCTGCTAATAGCCACGACCAATGCCGATTTTCCACGTGTAAAATTCTCATTGGCCGACGGAACCACGCGCCAGCTCCGCGTTGGCACAGGTGTCACTCGTCCAACGGTCGAGATGGGCCTATGATATGTTGACACGTGGACGGGCCCAAAAGTGGCCCATAAAGTTTAAATGGGCCGGCCCAACTAAAGGCCCACAAGATTTAGCGGACCATAATGGGCCGGCCCAGCTAAAGGCCCACAAGATTTTGCAGACCATAATGGGCCGGCCCAGCTAAAGGCCCACAAGATTTAGCAGACCACAATGGGCCAGCCCAGCTGAAGGCCCACAATATTTTGCAAACCATAATGGGCCGGCCCAGCTGAAGGCCCAACATTCTCAGTTAAGGCCCGTACGGCTAGTGTCAAATCGGCCCGTCAACGGCCTGTCCTAAACTTGTCATCATCGCGGCCCATGGTCACTTCTGGCCGGTTAACAGTCCGCTAAGTATATGGGCGGAATTACGGCCCGGTGTATTTCCGGCCTGTTAAAGGTCCTGCTTCATTTGGGCCCATTTACAGGCCATTGAAACTTTCAACCCATAAACGACCGTGAAGGATTTGGGTCATATTCGGCCATGTCTGACATTCGACCTGTTAGAGGCCCACTATAGATTTGGGCCACTTTCGGCCTGTTGTGATTTTCGGCCTGTTAACGTCGGACGAAATCCATGGGCCATATGTGGCCCAACGTCACATCAAGCCCATTAACGGCCCATATTAAAATGACGATAATCTAGCCCGACCGAACTTCCGACCTGTTAAAGGCCCGTGTATTAGGTCAGCGCATTTACGACCCGTCCGAATTTCGGCCTGTGAAAGATCTGCATCGTAAATGGGCCCAATCTCACTTTCGGTCTTTTAAAGGCCCATGTTTTTTATGGGCTCGAGATATTTACACCTGTAAATGGCCTATTGTTACTGAGGGCCCAAATTATGTTTAGGCCTCTTAAAGGCCCACTATGGGCACAGGCCTACCAGAAAAATATGAAATCTTATGCTGATTTAGGCCCAGATATTTTTAGTGGGCTACATGCAAATTTCGGCCCATAATCGTTTTTAGCCCAATTGGAATGGGCCCGACGAATGTTGGCATGTTGGGCTCATACGAAGCTTTCGGCCGAATACATTACTAAGATAAACCTACACTATACAAAAATAGCGTCGTAATGAGCTTTCTCCATGATGGAAGGGCCACTACACTGGGATTTTGCGCCGGGCTTGGCCCTGGCCGATTAGGTGAGGCGTAGGTTTGGCTCCACGGTTCACTTTTCCCCCTCCAGGGACACCAAGGAGTTCTTTTTGGTGGTCTCGTTCTCGTCGGCATCCTTCTGTCTTTCCACGGATTCAGTTGGTATTGCTCTCCAGTGTTGTATTGGTGGAATCAGCCCTGGTTTCAAGGTTGTTCAATTGAGCTCTCGATCATTTCGGTTCTCCGTTGCAAACAATAAAGTGGGTCACTTCATCTATGCTCTCAAGGACAGAATTTGGCCTGATTTTATCTGCCATTTTCATCTTTTCAATGGGCGTTTCTCTCGGTTCTATAATGATCACCATTGGCATGCTGATGAAGAACTAACAGATCTTTCCTCTCGGAGACCCTTGGCGGTAAAATCTAATTTGAGTTTTCTTCATAAAAATGATACTTTTGATCGGGCCTCTGAGCGTGAGCTCAGCAAGTTTCATATTGCTCCTATCAGTCACATGCATTTCTCCAATGTGAATCATGCTGAAGCCTCTACTTCCTTGGTGATTTCGGATAATTCTCGGATGAACAGCATGATTCTGGCCCCACAGGAACTTCAAAATTCCCACTCGAATTCGGACCAATCTGGGGCGGCCGACATGGCTAATCAGCCATTATTGCCACTCATTAATACGGCCCATTCTTTGGTGGATTTTTACTTGCACCAGGAGAAATTGGAGGAGACACAAATGGCCAACTACCTCATTTTGGGAGGTTTTAAATGCTTGATTGATATACCATATCCTTCCCCTCCGTAGTGTTTTCTGATTTCAGCTTACAAATATGCTCCCACACATTCCAGTTGGCCTCCGGTCCTCAAGAATAAACACAAGGCGGATCTGGCCCAAGCCCATTATTCGGGAGATGAGATTGCCACACTCGCCTCTAATTGGGCTGTGCTCTGTGCGAAATGCTTACAATGGGGGCACCCAAAGATTTCTTGCCCAGCGAGACTCATTTGCATTCAGTGCTCGGCTCCTGACCATAAGGCAATTGCTTGCCCCCAAAAACTAGCAAGTCCAATCGAATCAATTACACCTGCTCTTTCCCTGACCACTACCGGATCGAGTGTACCTACCAATTCCATACACAAACCACTCCAATCCAGGAAAATACGCACCACCGTCCGATGCGAGAGTTGCGGCCACTATGGACACATGTCATCATCTTGCCTATCGCGCCGCAGGGCTCAAAGATGGCAGTGGATTCCCAAGCGGCAAAAGGTTTCCATTCCTACCCCTCATGGTCCGCCTTCCGCCTCGGCTTCACCACCTCCTCAGCCTATCGCTGTACTCCACCGCCCTCCTCCATCGTTGCTCTCCAAGCCGCAACAATGGCAAACTACCCTCTGAACCCCATGCCCTTCCTGCCTCCGGGCTGGGCGGTCGAACCTGGACCTGCTAACAGGGTAGTCTGCAGTGGCATGGTGGTCTCTCCATTCCCGCCGCTGAATCATGACTTCCTCGCCATTGCAGAGGCTAGCCACTCTATTCCTCTGCATCGTCGTCAGGCCATCCGGGATGCGGTTGAAGGTATGTTGCACGAATCTCAGTTATTCACCACAGAGACAAGCGATCATCCTTTTGGCATTGGAATCTTCGGATTTGTTGACTCCTTTGCGAGAGATACGGCTGTAGCTACTCCTTTAGAGCTTGAAGAGGAAGACCTTCTGATCACTTTTGTACCACACAATGCTGCACTGAATAGGCGCACCACCACTTTTGGTCCACAAGTTTGGTTGATGTACTTTGGATTTCCATATGACTATCAGACAGAGTTTTACATCAACAAATCTGTTGGGGGTTTTGGTGGACTGATTTCGTGGTATAATCCAAGGCAAGACCGCAGATATGTGATGGTTCACGTCCAGTTGATTCACATGAGACTGATCCCTAAGAGTTTTGTTGTTCATCAGTTAGGAGGGGCCTGTGATTGTTGGACCGTGCAAGTTACTATTCTCCGCAGCAACGATTGGAATGCACATCTACCAGAAGTCCCTCCTGCTGGAGAAGAACCTCCGCCCCCCAATGGTGATCCACATCCCCTGTTCGGCCCTGAGATGACTGCAGAGCAGCTCTACCAGTAGCAAGTGCATAACTGGTTTGCGCAGAATGGGGCGCCACCTTCAATGGATCAGCCCGACAGCAATGAGGGTGATTCTGAGTCTGAAGAGGTTCAGATTGATGCTGGATGGGGTGAGTGGCCGGCCCCTCCTGCCCCGCAGCCTCAACTGCCACCCTACCTTATGAACATTCAATCATGGCTGGCGGCGCAGGGTCTGACTGTCCAGGATGGCATTGTTCCTGAGAACAATATCTCTGATAATCCTGCCCAAGCCTGGAATGACTCCATCACGGTCTCTGACGATTCCAGCAGCAATCACACTGACTTGGCTCTGATTGTTTTTGAGAACCATGAGATTTTCGACCCTCTTAATGCCATGGAAACAGTACAAGATCATACGGTTGAAAATATTTCCCTGTCTGTCCAAGTCCATAACACTGGGATTCAGCTCAGTTTGTCTGCACAAGGAAATGAGGTGATGAATTTTCTGCTGGCCAATCCTGCCCCCCGTTTGCAGCTCAACACCTTCCTCACAGCTGCCATTCGCCCCATCCTGGCAACATTTGGACCTTGGCGCAATGGCTATGGCATACGGAACCATCATGAGCAGCTCGAGCTCCAAATTTCCATCAGGACGGAAGAGCTTTGTATCCTGCAACTCCCCAACACCAATAATGCTCCACATTCTTCAAGGCAGTCCACCTTGTCATTCAGGACATCTCTGAGTCCCCTGAAGCCCAAGCTGCTGCTATTCAGAACACGGAGACACAGAGTACTGCGGTTCTGGAGCTTGAGACAAATACTTCTGAAGTTCAGAGTCATGAAATTCAGATTGCTGAGGTTCACAGCCATGAAGTTCAGGTTTCTGTTGCTGACATGAATGATCTACCTGGTGGGTCTGTTGTTGCATTGCCCGGTGTTCTCCCCGTCCTGGTGCCTCAACCCTCTCCTAACAAAAATTCAGTGGCTGCCAGCATCACTCCACCATCACTGCTGAATATCCTCGAGCCGGTCCACACTGATGCTAGCAACTCTGAAGCTTCTGGGTCGACCATGTACTCACTTTCTGATGACACTTCTTCTGACTCCACAGCTTTGTCTGCTGACCTGATGCGCAAGGACAGGAAGAAGAAACCCGTTGTGGTTGATGAATCCACTCTGCGTTGCAGCACTCGCTCCAATAAATACGATGGCTTCAAAGCCCCGTCAATGGCTGATGGAAGGTCCACCAAGAGTAAGGTTAAGCAGCATCAGGTGCCCGAGGCCCCCAATCTGAGCACCACCACCTCTACTGCGCAGAGTTCAGTGCCTCCCCCAACACCCATCCCCATGCTCCAGATGATTGGCACTGTCAAATGCGGCATCCCGGCGACTGAGCTCTTCGAAGATAACCTTATGGCTGACCAGGAGAGCTCGACCTCGTCCTCCACTTAAAGACCCAGCTCCATGCCCCTCAAGAAGCAGTGGAACGTTCTGGTCTGGAACATTAGAGGAATAAATTCTGATGACAAGCTCCTAGCTATTAGAAATGCTATCGATATCGGTGGGTGTGATGTAATATGCCTGCAAGAAACTAAGCGCATGCACTTTGATTTGGCTTTCCTTAAAACCTTCTGCCCCAAACGTTTCGATCAATTTGCTTTTGTTCCCTCACGGGGAGCTTCTGGGGGAATTATTACCATCTGGAATGGCTCTGCATTTGATGGATCTATCTGTTATTCTGAAATTCACGCTCTTGGGGTTTCACTTACCTCCAAAGTTTCTGGCAATGTTTGGTCATTATATAACATATATGGGCCTTGCCAAGGCAATGATCGCCTTCTTTTCACTAACTGGCTATATGATCTGGATATACCAGACTCTGAAGATTGGCTGCTCGTAGGGGATTACAACTTTATACGATCTTCTGACAATAGAAATAAGGCTGGAGGTGATCCAAATGACATCTTAATGTTTAATGACATTATTCGGGCGCAAGAACTAATTGAAATACCTCTCAAAGGTCGTTCTTACACCTAGAGCAATATGCAGGATGATCCGCTCCTCGAACAACTTGATTGGTTCTTCTCATCTTGCCACTGGACTCAATCCTTCCCAAACACCATGGTTACTACTTTGGGGAAACCAATCTCTGATCACACACCCTGTGTGGTTCACATTGAAACAAGCATACCCAAAAGAAAGATCTTTCGATTTGAAAACTACTGGACTAACCACTCCAACTTCCTCCAAGTTGTGGCTACCTCCTGGAACAAACAGTGCTATGCCACCAACGCTGCTGCTGCCATTTGCAAAAAATTGAAGAACCTTAGATATGACCTCAAAGTCTGGAGCAAACACATTTCCAAACTGTCTATACTCATCCAGAACTGCAACCAGACCCTCCTTCTGCTCGATGGGTTGGAAGATCAACGACCCCTATCCCGCCCGGAGACCAATTTCCGACGCATTCTTAAAGCACACCTACTCAAACTGCTACAATTTCAGAACCAATACTGGAAGAAGAGGTGCACCATCAGATATATCAAGTTTGGATCTGAAAATACTAAGTTATTTCATGCGCTTGCCACTGAAAGGTACAGACAAAACTCCATAGCCACATTGAAAACACCCGATGGGCAAACTGTCATTGACCACACGTCCAAGGAAGCACTCATGTTCATCACCTACAAGCAGATTGGGTGAATCGTCGCCACATGAAATGAAATTTAACCTACCCAACATCATCAAGCGAATTGAAGGGCTCCATGCCTTATCCATCCCCTTTACACACAAAGAGATCGATGAGGTTGTGAGAACCATGCCCAATGACCGAGCACCTAGCCCCGACGGATTCAATGGGCATTTCTTGAAATCTTGCTGGCATATCATCAAACAGGACTTCTACAAACTTTGTGAGGAATTTTATAGTGGCAATTTAAACCTCACCAGCATTAACTCAGGATACATCACCCTCATCCCTAAGATTAGCTCCCCTGAGACACCCAATGACTTTAGACCGATAACGCTCCTCAACTGCTGCCTGAAAATCATAACAAAGATATTGGCCAATAGGCTGCAGGTAATCGTGCTCAAAATTGTACACAAAAACCAATACGGCTTTCTCCGCACCCGTACCATACAAGACTGTCTCGCATGGGCCTTTGAGTATATATATCAATGCAAGCAATCAGGTGCACCCACCATTCTGCTCAAGCTCGATTTCGCAAAGGCGCTTGACACCATTGACCACTCTGCCATGCTTGCTATCATGAAACAAATGGGATTTGATGATAAATGGCTGAGCTGGATCAAGAGCATATTTGAGTCTGGCACCTCCTCGGTCCTTTTAAATGGTGTCCCGGGCCGACAGTTTCACTGCAGATGCGGAGTTTGGCAGGGAGACCCACTTTCTCCCCTAATCTTTGTCCTGGCTGCTGACCTCCTACAAGCTGCAATCAATGATGCTTATAGACAGCACAGGATCCGACTTCCAATCCCATCCAACCAACAATCTGATTACTTGTGATCCAATACGCTGATGATACCATCCTGCTGATGCCTGCATGTCAAGAGCAAGTCAAATTCATGAAGCAACTGTTACTGGACTATGCTGATTCCATTGGCCTCAAACTCAACTTCCAAAAATCTTTGCTCATACCAATCAATGTAGATGACGACATGGTCAACCAACTTGCTCATCTGTGGGAATGCACTGTAGGTAAAATGCCATTCACGTACCTTGGATTGCCAATGGGTACCACCAAACCAAGCGTGACGGATCTGATGCCACTGGTGGAGCGAACTGAACGCAGATTATCCTCCTCCCTATGCATGCTGGATCATGGTTCTAAACTGACGCTCCTCAACTCGCTCATTACATCCATGATGATATACCCGATGTGCATGCTTAAGTTCCCTCCCAAGTTGATTGAACACCTTGACAAAATCAGAAGACGCTGCCTGTGGCGCAAGAAAATGGACCAAGGGGAAAAAGCCAACTCCCTCGCTGCATGGAATCTTGTTTGCCGCCCATAAAAGAACGGAGGCCTAGGGATTCTCGATATCAAAACCCAGAACACAGCTCTCCTCCTCAAGTTCCTACACAGCTTTTACAACAAGCACGACATTCCCTGGGTACATCTGATTTGGAACACGTACTACAACAACAAGGTACCCCATGCCACAGATGCTTGCGGGTCTTTCTGGTGGAAAGATGTCATGAACCTGAGCGATCTCTACCGTGGAATCACTACGGTTCAAATTGGTAAGGGTGACACCGTGTTGTTTTGGAAAGATCTCTGGACTGCGCAGCTGAATGAGGAAGCTTTCCCACGGGCTTTTTCATTCACCAAACTGGAGGATGCCTTGTTGCAGAGTTCTTGGCGATCACCAACCTCCACACTGGCTTCCATCTGCCTCTGACACCACAGGCACGACAAGAGTTGCAACAATTCCAAGAACAAACTGCAGACACAAGCCCTGACAACAACGCACTTGACCATTGGACCTATTCCTGGGGAGCCAAATATACTTCGGCCAGATACTATAAATTCTTCTTCAGAAACGTCTTGGCCGATCCGGCCTTCTCCTGGATTTGGGATTCCAAATGCACGACCAAAATCAAAGTGTTTGCATGGCTGCTCCTAGCAGACAGAGTCAACACAAGAAACATGCTGAAAAGAACACATTACAACGTCGGAAATAGCATACAATGTGCACTTTGTGACAGCAATGAGGAGGAAACCGTGGAACACCTTTTCTTCAATTGCCCTTTTAGCCAACGATGCTGGACTACGCTTGGTATCTCCTGGCCCGACAGTGGAAACAGATTGCAACTTCTCCAGGGGGGAAAACTTCGTTGGCGTTCGTCGTTATTCATGGAGATTTTCATGCTATCTGCTTGGAGCATTTGGAAAGAACGCAAAGGGATCATCTTCCAAAGAATTCCCCCCACCTTTAGTTCTTGGAGGTCTAGATTACGAATAGATCTTGACCTACTACGCCATAGGGTGAAGCCCCCCTTAGTTGAGCTTATCTCTGCTTTCCTTGTAACCAACTTGTAACTTATTTGTAACCCAACACCACACCCCCCCCACCTCTAAGGTGCCTACACACCTCTACTAATATACTGACCAACCATATTGTAACCATGTAAAGTTAACACCTTGAGGTAAGTAATGAAATATATGTGTCAGTAGGATCCTTTCCTACTGTCTTTGACCCCTCAAAAAAAATAGCGTCGTAATTATTGCAGCCTTTGGCAGCATCATAAATGCTGTATCACAACAAAATAAATTCCAACCATACAACAAAAGGCATGTTGGCATAAAGTTTACAGTCCTTGCAGATAAAAGCACCATCAGATGTATAGAAGCACAGATCATTTGACCTGAGTGCTAATGTTTCAGGCTGTAGAATCTGATGAAGCAGCACGATCTTCACCTTTTTCCGCCATTGCTCTTGAACAACGAAGCGAATGTCTGATAGTCTGGTTTCAAAACCATTCATATCTTGACGACATTTGTCAACCACTATTCTTGTTTCCAAAACGACGTCCATTAGGGATTGGACTTGTGTCTGGAGCACAGATATATCACTCTGTCTAGCAGGAAGATTTTGTTTAGTAGGCGATTTGGACGAGGTTGCCTTGACAACCAACCCAGAATTACGCAAGAAGGTGTTTTTTGCACTGTTAGTGGAGAGATACTGACGCACTGCAGCAAGAGGTGACATTGTGCCTGTGGTAGCCTCGTCGCCTTCAGGTGGTTGTGGCTGTTCAATCATTTGTTCCATAGCTTCCTGAAAGTTTGAACTTGTAGATTAGTGTACTAGATAAGTTACTAATGAGACAAAAACAAACAAAGTAGGTTACACGTTTATACATAACTTATTTTGGTGAACTACTGTAATACATTAGCACGTATATATTGTAGTGCCAACTACATAATAAAATCACTTTCGGAACATATGTCCATGTAGCATGCCTACTGTATTGTCTATTTCCTCACATTCGTTGACATCTAAGGATAAAGAGACATGGTTTAAAGTAGGATGAACATACTATGACATCATTCATATCATGGGCAAACAGATATAAAACAAACAGGCTATTTTATCATTGTGTGCGCACGTGAACATAACAACTAGAATACAGATCAAGACCAAAAGAATATCCTTCATCTCTTTTAAACCATGTAAGGTGAAATGATACGTTAAGACAACTGCGTATAAAAGTGAACAGAGTAACTGACATTGGCTGCAAACCAAGTAGTTAAATGAACACATCGCAGTACCAATCAGTTCAAAGGTAGGAGGAGTAAGGACTTACAACAGCGGCTTGAACTGGTGTGCTCATGCCCTTCATCTTGCTGGTGTGGCAATCTTTGAAGATTTGCACTGCATTCGGTTCAGGTTCTTTTTGGTCCGCACAGGCTTTCCTCTGTATTTGGAACAAGTCAATATAGATACGATAATATGGCACAGAAAAAAGAAGGAAGTAGCAGCTATTTACAAGAGCCTCACAGTGTGCAATATAGCTACGAGATCCTGTTGTCTGTTGGAATTTCACTTTAGAACGGTTGGTCTTGTTCTTCAAACAGTTAGCCTAGAAGAAGATACACTTTTAAGGCACATACATAAATACAAGTTCAATATGTGGTCTGATCAAATACATATAGCCTACCTGATACTTTGGATCAGACCAGTGTTTAACGAGGGCTATCCAGTCTTCATCTGAAATATATTCCACTGGAGATGTTTGGGCGATTTCATTGTTAGCCTTGCCTTCAAAGTGAGATTTTCTAAGGTGGTACCGATACTGTCGCAGAGCAGACTGAAAGACATGAGTGCATGCTTGTTTAGTTGCATCATCTTTCGGATCCAACTTGAACCTCATCTGTTGAAAAAAGAATGTGAGTCTTATTAGGAGGAAGCTAGAAAGTATGGGACAGAGCAAGACAATATTACTAATTGTGATGAATAACATTACTTACGGATAAATGGTCAAGGAAGGTGTTAAACTGGGTATTGTCTTTCTCATTCCTGTACTGGATCCACGTTGGGAGGATACGTGCATGACACCTAACGGCAACGGCTGCCTCTGATACTAACTTGGCTGACTCTGTAGCATCACGTGGCCTTTTTAAACCTACCTCAAAATGGATCTCCATTCTTTCTCCTTTAGATTTCGTTAATCTGTCGAGCATTATCCCTGATGTTTGTTTCCGCTTGCGTCATGGTGCTAGTTCAACAACGAATATGGAAAGTGTTAGTGTACATCAAACTGTGAGAGTACATATAAAGGAGCATGCAACTGCAACTTGACTCGGTCAGGTACTGTCTTGGTGTTGATGCTCATGAGGTTCATCTGATCTTGCCAAGTCCTGTTTTGTCAGCAGTGCTTCGGAAGTAGTGTTAGGTGTGAAGGCAGCTTGGGAACTGTCTAGTTCCAGAGCAAACGAACGAGTAACTCGTTGAGATGCTGGTACAGTTGAAGCGGATGCTGCAGCTGGTGGAGCAGGTGATACTGTGTTTGTAGATTTAGCCGGTGGACTTGGACCTTCTACTACACTATAAGTACCAGCAGAATCTGGACGGCGGATCCTTTTCCGTTTCACCCGACGAGTAACACCACTCCCTACTATATTATTTTCCTTGCTCTTTTTTGAATTTGCCATGTCAAGCCGTACCCACAACACAAAACAATAAAATCGCTCTTCAGAACTCATTGATACATGATACAGACAAGCAATAGTTTGATGTAAGACAACCGTATGAGGATGGAATATGTAAGAAAAATAGGACGGCATGACATATTCACAGCTACGATGTGTAAACTAAGCAGAAGGATTTTCAAGAAAATAGAAGTAATGCAAGCTAGACACCATATGAAAGATGCAACCAATATTACTCTGCCAAGTTAAAAGTGTCTTGTCATAAGTGGCAATTCAAAGAATTAGAAGCAGTACAACGTAGAAATCAATGCAAGATGCAACCACTATCAAACTACCATGTTAAAAGTGTCCAATCATGAGTGACTGATGCGGGAATACACAACAGCAGTACTTTGATGTAAGAACATGGTATGATAGATAGATGCAGTGTATTCTAGACACAGAACGCCATGTCATATGCACATGTATAACGTATGAACTCAGCAGGTGCAATTTAATCAAAATAGAAGAAATACAGGCTAGACAATGTATGCAACATGAAACCAATTATCACACTGTCAACTTAGAGCAAGCACCTGCGATGGTGGAGTACGGAAGATGAACTCATCATGTAGACTTGGGACTTCAACTTCATTAGCAGTAGCAGTGGCAAATCTAGAGAGTCTCTGTTTGCGTCGGTGCGGAGGACCACCAACATCCCCTAACTTACTCTTTTCCTTCCTATTTTCTGATATTAACTTATGAAGTCAAAACCACAAGAAGATGAATAAAATTAGCTCTGCATAACTGGTTGATGCATGATACAGATGAACACTACTTTGACGTAAGGCAAGCGCAGGATAGGAGGATGGAATATATACAAAAAAAGACAGCATTTCATATTCACACGTACGATAGGAGGATGGAATATGTATGAAAAAACAGTAAGCGGAGGGCATTTCAACAAAATTAGAAGAAATGAAAGCTAGGCACCATATGAACATGCAACCAATATCACTCTATCCGGTAAAAAGTGTCTCGTCATAAGTGCCATTTCAAGAAATTAGAAGCAGTACAAGCTAGAAGACAATGCAAGATGCAACCTACATCACAGTCCCAAGTTAAATGTGTCTTATGGGTAAGTGATCGTTGTAGGTATAAGTTGTAAGCTACGCAGATGCAATTCAACATAATCAGAAGCAATACAAACTAGACATCATACGGAAAACGCAACCACATATAACAGATCCAAGTTAGAGCAAGCACCTGTGATGGTGGAGTAGGGGAGATGTGCTCATCATGTACACGTATGTTCTAGAAATAGGAACACGTGTCATATTCACAGGCATTATGTGTAAAGTAAGCAGATGCAATTCAACAAAGTTAGAAGCAATACAAGCTAGACATCATACGCAACATGCAACCACATATAATAGTGCCAAGTTAGAGCAAGCACCTGTGATGGTGGAGTAGGGGAGATGTGACGCCCGGATAATTAAGCTACAGTAAACCTCTGTTAATGATGCCACATCACCGCGGTTACTGTTCCTAATCTCGCGTTAGTTTGAAATGGATTCAAACTCAAATTCAAAATCAAGTCAAACAATTAAAGTTTTCAAAAGTCAAAACTAAAATGTTCGGGTTGTGACCAATAATGCATAGGTAATTATTGTGGAGAAGCCACATTTTTATAAAATAATTAAATGCACTAAGGTATTTTAAACAGTAGCTAAAATCAATAATGAAATGCCTTTTAAAATTAATAAAATATTAAACTATTTTCCTTAGTTGCCCAAACTTAGGTGGCAGTAGCCTATTTATTGGCGCTAAATTAGAGACTACTTTTGTAGTTTATAAAACTAAAATAAAAGAGGAACTTAAACAAAACAAAAATAAGAGATAGAAGAAAAGCCCCCCCCCCTCTCTTCCCTGGGCCAAGTGGCCCAGTTGGCCTCAGCCGACCGGGCTGACCAGGCCACCCCTGCCTATACCCCCCGCCCATGGTAACCCTAGCCCACTACCCCCACCACTCGCCCTCCCACCCCCGCACGATCCCCTCCCCACTCCCTCTCGTTTCTCCAGCGCCGCCACGCTCCCCGCACGGGAGACCTACCCCGAGGAACCGCCGCCTCCGCCCACAACTACTCCCCCCCCCCCCCGTCCCTGCGCCATCGTCCCCGCCCAAGACTTGGCCGGATTCGCGCCTCCACATCCTCCGGCCCCGACCTCCGCCGCACCAACGAGCAAGTCCGGCCGGCCTCCGCCGCCCCTTCCCATTCCCGGACAGATCCGACTGCATCCACGTCGTCCCCGGCGCCAAGTTCATCCTCCTGTGCCTCCTCGCTCCCCGAGGAGCACCAAGCCGCCGCCTGGAGCTCCGTCCTGAAGCTCGCTGTTGCCGCCTCCCCGACCTCGTTGGGGTTCGCGTCACCATCGCCAACTCCGCCCTGACCTCACTGCCTCAAGCACCACCACGAGCCTGCTGCCATCCCTATAGCTCCACTGTGAGTTGTTGTCCGTTTCCCCCTCCCCTTGCTCGTTTTGGCCGTCCCTAGTGTCGTTTGCCGCAAGGCCGAACTCCGGCCGCCGCCTGCCGTCAGCGCCGACAACGTTCCCGACCTCTCTTGCGACTGTCACGACCACCATCCCATGCGCCACCTCCCACGCTGTCGGATGCGCCCAACCTCGTGTCGTTCATGGCTGGAGGGGCAATTCCGGCGAGGTCCCGCGTGGCGTCGCCGTGTTTTGCCTCACCGGCGTGGCCGGCCATTCGAACCGACACGTGGGCCACCGATAGGTGGACCCCGCGGGATTAACCGCTAAGCTGGACTCTAATCCACAACCCATGTGTAAATGACAAACGGGGCCCACGCCTCTTAGAACAAAAAAAGAATTTATATACATATAAAAAATATTAATTAATTAAAGAATTAATTAACTTAATTAATTGTGCTTAATTAACCTAATCAATTAACTAAACTAATTAAACCTGTTAAGTTAGTCTTAGACAATGACATGTGGACCCATTTCATTTAAAAGCCTGTTTAAAAATATCTAAGTCAATGACATGTGCCCCCCCCCACCTAATCTGTTAAAATTAATTAAATTATTAATTTACACTGTCTCTATGACAGCTGGGTCCCACCAGCCAGTTTGACCAGTCAACTACTAATTGGACTGTTGACCTTGACCCTGACCCCACCTGTCATACATAGGGGCTGGCTACCACTGTGTATAAATAGTATTTTTAGTTTATTTTCGAATTAAAGTAATTCTAGAAAATCATTAAAACTTTAAAAAAATCATATAAAATAAATAGTAAGTCAGATGAAAATACTTTGTACATTAAAGTTGCTCAGAAAACCGAGACGGATCCGATTACGCAGCCCGTTCGTTCGCCACACATCCCTAGCATAGCGAACACGCAACTTTCCCCCTTCGGTTCATCTGTCCGAAAACGCGAAACACCGGGGATACTTTCCCGGATGCTTCCCCCCTTCGCCGGTAACACCTACTACAGCGTTAGGCCACACCTAACACCGCTCGTTGTCATGTCATGCATATGTTTGCTTTATATTTATTGTTTCTTCCCCCTCTTCTCTCGCTAGACACCGAGACCGACGTCGCTGCTACCCAGTACGACTACGGTGTAGACGACCCCTCCTTCTCAGCTGAGCTTCCAGGCAAGCCCCCCCCCTTGATCACCAGATATCACCTATTCTTCTCTCTACTGCTTGCATTAGAGTAGTATAGCCTGTTACTGCTTACCGTTTATCCTATCCTGATGCATAGCCTGTCCTTGCTACTACTGTTGTTACCTTTACCTGCAATCATAAATGCTTAGTATAGGATGCTGGTGTTCCATCAATGGCCCTACACTCTTGTCCGTCTGCCATGCTATACTACTGGGCCGTGATCACTCGGGAGGTGATCACGGGCATATGCTATATACTTTATACTGTTACATTACTTATGATACTGTTCGGAGATGGGGGCTGAAGGGGCAGGTGGCTCCATCCCGGTAGAGGTGGGCCTGGGTTCCCGACGGCCCCCGACTGTTACTTTGTGGCGGAGTGACAGGGCAGGTTGAGACCACCTAGGAGACAGGTGGGCCTAGCCCTGGTCGGCGTTCGCGGATACTTTGAATTAACACGCTTAACGAGATCTTTGTATTTGATCTGAGTCTGGCCATTTGGTCTATACGCACTAACCAACTACGTGGGAAAGTTATGGGCACTCGACGTCGTGGTATCGGTCGAAGCCTTCGTGACGTCAGCGACTGAGCGGCGCGCGCCGGATTGGAACGTAAGCCTGCTCTTGTATTAAGGGGGTTTTGCTTCCGGCCGCCCTCGCAACGTGCAGGTGTGCAATGGGCGATGGGCCCAGACCCCTGCACCATAGGATTTAGACCGGCGTGCTGACCTCTCTGTTGTGCCTAGGTAGGGTTGCGACGTGTTGATCTTCCGAGGCCGGGCATGACCCAGGAAAGTGTGTCCGGCCAAATGGGATCGAGCGTGTTCGGTTATGTGGTGCACCCCTACAGGGAAGTTTATCTATTCGAATAGCAGTGTCCCTCGGTAAAAGGACGACCCGGAGTTGTACCTTGACCTTATGACAACTAGAACCGGATACTTAATAAAACACACCCTTCCAAGTGCCAGATACAACCCGGTGATCGCTCTCTAACAGGGCGCCGAGGAGGGGATCGCCGGGTAGGATTATGCTATGCGATGCTACTTGGTGAACTTACCATCTACTCTCTTCTACATGTTGCAAGATGGAGGTGGCCAGAAGCGTAGTCTTCGACAGGATTAGCTATCCCCCTCTTATTCTGGCATTCTGGAGTTCAGTCCACCGATATGGCCCTTTACACATATACACATGCATATGTAGTGTAGCTCCTTGCTTGCGAGTACTTTGGATGAGTACTCACGGTTGCTTTTCTCCCTCTTTTCCCCTTTCTATACCTGGTTGTCGCAACCAGATGCTGGAGTCCAGGAGCTAGAGATCCCGAGGATGATTCTACGTGGAGTTCGGCTTCCAGGAGTAGTTTAGGAGGATCCCAGGCAAGAGGCATGCGCCTCTTTCGATCTGTATCCCAATTTGTGCTAGCCTTCTTAAGGCAAACTTGTTTAACTTATGTCTGTACTCAGATATTGTTGCTTCCGCTGACTCGTCTATGATCGAGCACTTGTATTCGAGCCCTCGAGGCCCCTGGCTTGTATTATGATGCTTGTATGACTTATTTATGTTTTTAGAGTTGTGTTGTGATATCTTCCCGTGAGTCCCTGATCTTGATCGTACACGTTTGCGTGCATGATTAGTGTATGATTGAATCGGGGGCGTCACAGGAGATGTGCTCATCATGTACACGCATGTTCTAGAAACAGGAACACGTGTCATATTCACAGGCATTATGTGTAAAGTAAGAAGATGCAATTCAATAAAGTTAGAAGCAATACAAGCTAGACATCATACGCAACATGCAACCACATATAATAGTGCCAAGTTAGAGCAAGCACCTGTGATGGTGGAGTAGGGGAGATGTGCTCATCATCTACACAGCTACGTTGACTGTCTAGCCTTGCGTTTTCTTGCGAATCTTGTTGGGAGGATGGCGGAGTAGAATCTGTAGAGAACCTCTGTTTTAGTTGCTCGAAAGGACCACCATCATCCAATGCCTTGCTAATTTCCTTCAGCTTTATTGATTTTGCATTGTGAGGTCAAACCGACAAGAAAAATGAATATAATTCGCTCTTCAGAACTCATTCATGCATGATACTGACGAACACTACTCTGATGAAAGGCAAAGTCATGATACGAGGATGGAATATGTACGAAAAAATGGACGGCTTGACATATTCACACCTATGATGTGGTAACTAAGCAGAAGGCACTTCAACAAATTAGAAGCACTGCAAACTAGACACCATATGAAAGGTGCAATCAATATCACTCTGCCAAGTTAAAACTGTCTCGTCATAGTGGCATTCATCAAACTAGAAGCAATACATGCTAGAAATCATATTCAAGACGGAAACCAATATCACACTGCCAACTTAAAGGTGTTCCATCATAAGTGACTGATGCAGGATACACAAGAAGAGTAGTTTCACGTAAGAACATGGTGTGATAGACAGATATAGTATGTACCAAAAACAGGAAAGCGTGTCATATTCACACGTATCATGTGTAAGCTAAGCAGATGCAGTTTACAGTAATTAGGAGCAATACAAGCTAGACACCATATGCAACATGCAACCAGATATCACACTGCCAAGTTAGAGCAAGCACCTTGGATGGTGGAGTAGGGGAGCGGAGACTTGGACCTTGTAATGCACTATCAGTATAAGGAGAATCGGTATAGATGCTCCGTTTACGTTGCTGTAGAGGACCACCATCATCGCCTTCCTTACTCTTTTCCTTCCTCTTTCTTGATTTTGCCTTGTCAAGTCAACCCCACAAGAAAAAGGAATAAAATTTGCTCTTCGGAACTCATTGATGCATGAAACTGACGAACACTACTTTCATGTAAGGCAGCCGCATGATAGGAGGATGGAATATGTATGAAAAATAGGACGGCGTGACATATTGACATGTATGATGTATAAAGTGTAAACTAAGCACAAGGTGGTTGAACTTGTTAGAATCAATGCAAGCTAGAAACAATATGAAAGATGAAACCAATATCACTCTGCCAAATTAAAAGGGTGCCCTAACAAATGTATTTGACCAAATTAGAAGCAATACATGGCAACAGGCTAGAAATAATATGCAATATGCAACGAATAAAGGTGACTCATTGTAAGTGATTGATGCAGGATACAGAAGAGAGGTAGTTTCATGTAAGAACAAGGTTAACACATATATGTAGTGTGTACCAAAAATAGGAAGGCATGTCATATTCACAGGTATAATGTGTAAACTAAGCAGATGCAATTTACCCTAATTAGAAGCATTACAAGCTAGACACCGTACGCGACATGCAACCACATATCACACTGCGAAGTTAGAGCAAGCACCTGTGATGGTGGTGTGGGGGAATTGCGGTCATCAACTAGAGAGCTATGTTGACTATCTTCATTTAGCCTTGCTGTTTCCTGAGAATCATGTGGGGAGGATGACACTGCACTCTTTAAACGAGTATGGCGTCTCACAGTAACCCACCCGGGTGACTGTCTCATCATAAGTGATTGACGAGGGATACAAAAGAGCATTAGTTTGATGTACGAACATGGTTAATAGACATATGTAGTATGTATCAAAAACAGGAAGGCATGTCATTATCAAAGGTATAATGTGTAAAGTAAGCAGATGCAATTTAACCAAATTGGAAGCAATACAAGCTAGACACCATATGCAACATGCAACCACATTTGACAGCGCGAAGTTAAAGCAAGCACCTGGGATGGTTGTGTGTGGCAATTGAGATCATCAACTGCAGAGCTACGTTTACTGTCTCCAACTGCTGACACTGCATCCTTTAGAGCGCTGAAACGCTTAGTGCTTATCTTCAAATTACACTGGAGTGCTTCTGTCTTTTCTTTTCAGCATTCATCAACACTGCGTCAGAGTCTGAAATACCCATGCATAAAAAAGAATAGTGTGAGTGTGGGTGAAGTGTGTGCACAATTAGTACAGTGTAAAAGCAGATAGCAGTTCGGTGAGAAATAAATGACAGGAGACATATGATAGCTCTACAACATGCATGGCACACTAAATTACTACAGGATTCTATGAAAATAACATTCGACTGAAAACAAATAGATTAGTCCATTTTTTTCTGCACCGTCCGATGCACAAAGAACGGGTAGATCGCCATCATCTACCTCCAGCCAGTCAGTGTTGACGATCTTCCTCGAAACGGCAGCGACCACCGGCCCAGTCCCCTGCCTGCGCCCTCTCCTCGACCTCACCGCACCACCGTGCTTGGCACCGCCCCCCCCCCCCCCCGCAATCCATTCAAGCCCCGCCGACCTCCAGATCGGGCGCAAGCAGCTCCTGCGCCCAACACCCCTATGATAGACACCGATGAGCCGCTTCCTCGGTGAACAGGCGGACTAGGTGCTCCGCACGCCTAAGCAGGTGCTGCTTCTTTTAATTGTGGTTCGACTTAACCTGAATTGAAATCCAGGCGGGCTACTGACCGCTAGCAAAGGTGAAATAGTAAAGGGAGGAAACCTTGTGCATTTAGTATCACGAAGAAGATGCAGTAAGAAGCACTCAACTAGTTTCTTTCGTGGGATGAATACGGTGTGAGCAGAGACGTAAGGTTTGAACGAATAAGGGAAGAGGAGTACCTCTTTCTGCTGGCAGTGTTGTGTCCTCCTTCTGTTTTTCCAGCGATCTTCTTGTGGTTCGCTGGAAATGAGAAGTTTTGGAGGACGGTGCAGCCTTGGACGAACCCATGGCCAAGTTGTTGAGTGTGGTGCGGTGGCCGTCTGTCGGCAGCGGGGAAGCAAATCCGAGGCGGCGAACGACGGCGTAGCGGGGACAGCTCCGGTGCGGTGGACGGTTGCGACAGTGGAGCGGCAGAAGTGAGGCGCGGGATGGCGTGGTCGGAGTGGTTCTGGTACGGCGCACGTGGGCGTCGGCGTCGTGGAGGCAGCTCTACCTCGGCTTCAGCTGCTAAGTCCTTGAGGGCGTTGCGGTTGCGGTTGCGGTTGCGTTGGACGACGACGTTGGGGTACCGGCTCCGGCGTGATAGAGGAGGGCGGCGGTGGATTGGGCGCTATGGGGTGGAGGACGGAGGAGGCTGGGGTTTCACGGCTGGTGGAGAGGGTGTTTTGGCGCCCACAGAGTATGAATGGGCAAACGGAGGGAGGCGGGGAACTAAGGGGGAACAATGTTTCGATTTGGGACGGGCTTGTTTGAAATTTGGGGAAAGTTACAAACTTTGCCCCCATCTAAAATTTCGGACATATTGCGGGTTGGGGGTAGGACAGTAATCTCAGGTGTCCCAAATGTGGGCGGGATAGATTTCGGCCGAGCGCATGGGTGTTTAGGCACCCACGGCGTATGAATGCTTCTCGGAGGCGGTTGAGACTGGCGTCTTGGTGAAGTTACAAACCTACCCCGGTTTAGACCTTTGGACATCGAGCCGATAGGCTACACGGGCCAGAGTCAGGACAGTAATTTCCTACCACCAAACATTAGTCTCGCGCGGTTTCGGGTGACCAGAGGCCTATTTGGCACTTCGTTCAATATTTGGGAGCAGAAGCATTAACGTTTTCGGTTCTCTTGAATTGAACATTCAGGATTTGTCAAACTTAACAAATCTTTACTCTTGAAAATCCTAAAGCTACGATTATTTTGGAATGGAGGTGGTACATTTGTATATACATTGTACACGAGTATATATTAAAAAATATGCAACTTACCTTAGTTCATGCATGGTTCCAGATATAATCTCCTTGGTTGCAAAAAAAGTTAGACATGCGTATGAATATATATAGCATGTTCAAACGCACAACAAAGATTGATGCCCCCTTTTACATCTGATTTACAAATGCCATTATCTCGGGTTCAAATAGATGAATGCACTTCCTATGAATTCGAATCTTCGAAACCCCCTTTATGTTGAATTCGACATGTATTATATTTCGTAGCTAGCAATTTGGAATGTATCCATGCAAGTGACAAATGTATAAAGTGCTTCACACTAACAACATGGAGTGCACTAATTAATGTTTATATATGAATTGCAAAAGCATCCATTGCCTGTATTTCAAACCGCTCTCACTCTATGGATCGATAATATGAAATAAACACATGCACATGCTAGAATTCAATAGAGTATGGGTGTCTGATAGACCGGTTTTTGTCCATACGCAATTTGTAAAATTCATGATCTCATCCAAAAATAATAATGCCATTTATATTTAATTTAATGCGTAGAACCGCCTTTTACACGTAGATGCACTATGCCTCGGCCCGCTCTCACAAACGCACGATATATCTCTCTATCTACCACATAAGTGCACACACTTTATATGCATCGGCATTTCTCTTTCACACATGCTCACAATCTCTCTCGGGGTGTCGGGGAGTCTCACGCACATGCTCTCTCTGTATCTCTCTCTCTCTCTCTTTCTGACTACTATGTACCACTCTTTTCACTAATCTCAGTTGGAAAACACTATTTCTCTCACATGCATATATACACACGCACGGTCTCTACTAGCCCTCTATACGCACATATATGTGCCTACGTGTCTCCCGCACGCACATTATCTTTAGGCCTCTCTCGCACACATTGCCCCCCCCCCAGACACACCTCTCTCTTAGTAGTTGGCAGATATGATTCCATCATATCATTCGGTAGGATATCCCTGCCTGTTAGGCTGGATGGTAATACGAGGCAAAGTTTTACCCTAGTTCGGACCCTTGCAGTTGAGGAAAAAGCCTACGCCTGGTACTGTATATTAGTGATAGGGGTGTGTATAAAGTACACGTGAATACCAGGCATTGTCCGTGTGTGTATACTATCGACGAACTAGCCCCCAAGCTTCTATAACATACTGGGGGCCTAGGGTTACAAAGCATATATAGTCGGCTTATCACCAGTGGGGATAGAGTCCTCCGCGACTCTGGTAGCTAGCTTCGTGTTGTAAGCCGAGTCCTCCACATGGGTCTTCGTATAACGCGTCTCGATCCAACCTATGTGGCGTAGGATGGAACCGACCCATGAGTCCTCATGTTGACCCACCACAACTAGAAATGATGTGCCCACCACACCACACACGCAATCGGCCACTAAGAAAATAAGCATATACAATAGTACAATCTTTACATGAAAGTTAATTGCATGGTGCATCCAAAAATATTTGTTCTGCATTGTGAATGTTTATATATTCTCCTAAAATATTAGTCACGGGAAAGAGAAACGAAGGGCATATCTCTCCTTGTCTCCACCAGACATCCCCTCTTTCTACACCACTTTCACGTACGCACACAAACTATCTCTCGGCCCTCTAAAAGTATGCATGCCCACGACACATTCACGCATGACGGTCACTGTATTTCAAGCAAAAGCACTATACGGTCACTGGAGTTCAGAATATGCTCATTACGGTCACCGTATACATTCTCGTGGTGATCATACGGTATCTAGCTCACGATATGTCTCTGTATTTTCTTGATGACACTGACGGACTTTGCAATTGATGCGTGCTCCGTATTTTGTTGACGACACTTACGGTCATTGTATTTGAAGCGAAAGCACGATATGGTCACTGGACTTCAGAATAAGCTCATCACGGTCACCACATACATTTTGTCATGCTAACCAACATGTGGTTGGATGGTTAGGAGGACAGTGGTTTCTCGAGCCCACCAGGGTTAAAGTCCTGGTGCTCGCATTTATCTTGGATTAATTTCAGTATTTTCCGGCGATGTGCGTTCAGTGGGAGGAGACGTTCCACTCGACTACGAGGCACCTATGGTGACTTCGTAAAATCTCAAGATCATATGCTGGCCCACTCTCTCGAAGGTGCTCATAGGGGTAGGGTCTGCGTGTGTGCACTTATAGCGGTGAGTGCTTGCGCGTATATATGAGCCCTTACGTCTGTATCGTGTTAAAAAATACATGTCATGATTATACGGTCACTGGCTCACCCGTACAACTCCGTATTTTGTTGATGACACAATCAATTGACCAGTCAAACATTCCACGTGGCGCAACTAGTGTTGCACCATCGGGGCGCGTGACCATGGGGCCCACCTGTTAGCCCGTATATGAAAGAAAAAATGGTAGTTTGAGTCTGTACTGTGTTAATAAAATATATTTTAGGGTGATCATACGGTCACTGGCTCACCATACAGCTCCGTAATTTGTTGATGACACGATCAATTTACTAGTCAAACGGTCGACATTCAGCAACGCACATTACCATAGGGCCCACCCGTCAGCGCGTATATGAAGGACAGAAATGGTAATAAATTAGTGGTCGGTGAGTACTCGAAGTCGTGAGACCTCTTGTTGGTAGCCGCCGACGGTGGGGGGCGCGTTGATTGGGCGGTGGGGTGGGGATCGCCGGAGAAAAAGCTCGGCGCGGGGGGGCCAAGATCCAATAGCCTAAAAACTCTGTTTTCCCAGTGCGTATATTTATGTCATCCGCCTCATAGCGAGTAACATGTACAACCACACAATCCTTGTCTGCATCAGGGCTCTAATTGAAACAGAAACAAATTCTGAATTACTTTCCAGTATAAGAAACACAAGTTATTTAAACCACTATGTATAGCATGGCATCGAAGCTAATAAAATTTTGCATTATTCATCACCACATATTTAGATGAAAAACCACAATCGAGATCGGCAAAGAAGAAAATCACCTTGGGCAGCTCAGCGGGGGGGACACATCCTCGAAGGGGGAAAACTGCTCCTGCAGTGCCATGGGGGCCGTAACCTCAAACGGGGCGTTGACCATCTCAGTAGTGGCCGTGAGCGTATCTGGGGTCGGCTCGGTGGCTGCCTCCATCTTCTTGGAGCTATCTGTCTCGTGGGGATCAGCCTCCCGCGTCTACTCCAATATCGGCAGATCTTTGCCTGGTTCTCCTTGGCCATCATGAAACTGATGAATACTAGGAGACCACTGAAAGGAAAACACAATCGCAATGACAATGAAACGAAAAAGAGAGTGAGGATAGGTTACTGCTTTGCAAAAGTTCTTTTTTTTCCTCTGAACGAAAATATACCAACATCACGGATCCGCTTACCTTCCCTTCGTTGGGAGAGAAGAACAGTGGCAGATGCGAGTGTTGCCTTTCTTGAAGACGGTGAGGGAGAAGGGGATTCAGCGAAGAGTGAAATGATGGTTGCTTCATCCGTCAAACTTAGACTGCGGGGAGGTGGGGTTTTGTGATACGACGGCTCGTTATTGCCGCGCTACGACCAGGGTGACTCTCCGCCTGCATACTGCCTTCTAATTTGGTGGATGGCATTTGGGCCCGCGCACTGCATGGCCCGCATGTCGGTGAACAAAAGTATAACGGCATACAGTAGAGGGAGACGTTTCGATGACCTAGGAGGAGCCAGAAGCGATATTGTATCCCCTGTACTAATAGTAATTGTTTTTCTGGGTAGCTGTAGAGTGTCTCCACTTTACTAGTAGTAATTGTTTCTCTGGGCCCAAGACAAAACAGCCCATCCACCCTAGTAAATAGTAAAATCAATTCAAAAGTCCATATATTTACTGAATGAGAGGCGCTACCCACACCCAGCACACCGCCCCCCAAAAAAACCTGGGTGTTCTTCTTCCTCCTCACTCCCACCGACCTCACGTCAGCTCGCTCCACTCGTACCCCCAAATTCCTCACCTCACTCCTACAGAAAACCCCAGCTCCCCTTCTTCCTCACTACTACAGAAAAACCCCAGCTCCCCTTCTTCTTCACTCGCACTACAACTAGGCTCGTCATTCGTTACTCTGCTCAAATCCGTGAGCGTGACGCGACGCCCTCGAGGAAAATGGAGTCGACTGACCCCAGCTCCAAGAAGATGAGGCTCCCGCCAGCGGCGACGCCTGTTGTAGATCCCGCACCCGGCAGCGCGGGGAGAAGCAGCGACCCCGCCCCCACCGGATCCTAGGAACCCATAGAATCTCGGGTGGACCACATCAGCGATCTCCCGGATGCCGTCCTTGGGGAGATCATCTTGCTTCTCCCCACCAAGGATTGCTGCCGCACCCAAGTCCTCTCAATTCAGTGGCGCCCTCTATGGCCGCCGTGCCCCTTAATCTCGACTGTCCTCAGCTATCTCTCTTCAATGATTTTGAAATCCCTAGAGCCATCATCTCCTCCCACCAGGGCTCCGTTCAAAGCCTCTGCATCCTGTCATGCTACCTGAGCAAGCATACCATGCCCTGCACGGTGGACGCCTGGCTGAAATCCCCTGAATTCACAGAACTACAGCTGCTTGAGTTCTACTATTCCCCTGGAAATCACCTACCAGATACCGAACGCCATCTACCTGTGCCCTCAGCATTGATGTCCATCTCGCGGTTTTCCTCCTCTCTCCACACCGCCACCTTTGCGCTGTGCGACCTACCAGACAATCTGGTACTAAACCTTCGACTCCCATTTCTCAAGAAACTTTCACTTGTGCGGGTTCGTATATCGGAGGCCTCATTGCACAACATCATCCACTCCAGTTTCCCTGCCCTGGAGTGCTTGGTGCTTGCTTTCACAGTTAGAATCGGTTGTCTCCAAATAAAGTCGCCTAACCTTGTAAGAATTGGAATTTGTTTTGATGGAAGGCAGCTCATCATCCAAGATGCCCCTTCACTTCAAAGGTTGATCCTTGATTCTAGTTATTCACCGTTGCAAATAACCGTCCTCTCTGCGCCTAAACTGGAGACCTTGGGTGTAATACATGATCTTTGTGCTCATTTCAATATGGTGTTTGACTCCACAGTTCTTCAGGTACTTTACATTATCATCTACACTTGTAACCATAAGCTGCATTTTAAATTTCTGCGCACAAGTTATATGTCATCTTGGAGTACACATTTTGTACTAATATTATGTTCTATGCTCAATGAAGAGTTTCTCCATGGATGGCCTATCAATGGTGCTGGATTCTGTCAAGATCTTATATATCCAAATGAATAGTATTGATCTGAACAAGATTATTGGCTTGCTGCAATGCTTTCCATGTCTGAAGAAGTTGTATATAAAGGTGATAATTTCACGCACATTGGAAGCCCGCATATAGTGTACTAGAATTAACCGTTCAGTTGTTGCTCTTTCGACACTCTTTTTTTAGACCTTAACTGTTTTCAATCTTCATGTCTATTTAGGCAACAGGACGGGGTAAGAAAGTTATAACCAATCGGTGGATTCGTAAGCATTGGGATTTTCTCACTTCTCATGAGATTCGATTGAAGAGAATAACGCTAGAACGGTATGTAGCCAACCGTGCAAACACTAGATTTGTCACATTCTTCCTGCTGAATGCGAGGTTACTATTGTCCATCAGGCTTAAGTTTATCAGCAGCATGGTTTTGACGGATAGGTATGTGGAAGAGCAAAAAAAGGAGTTTCCGGTGGGCAAAAGAGCTTCTGAACGTGCCGAGCTTCTATTTACAACATATTGTGGTCATAATCCAGTAAATTTTACGACCCAGGATGTTCATTCTATGGACCTGACCGATCCATTTGACTGTGACTGTCGAAAACAGTGCTGGAGTTAGATGTTGTTGCCCTTTTCAACCTGGGTTTTTTTGTAAACCTGATGAACAATTAACCCTCGTGCTTTTGTATAGTTTGTAAGCTGGAGTTAGATGTTCTTGCCCTTTTCAACTCGGCTGTGACTGTCATATTTTCTTTGAAGCAAGGCAAATGGCTTGCCAGTCGTTTAATTTAGAGTGAAATATTGTAACAACTAAAAAATCCCATCCAAGGGAAATAACATCACTCTCGCCGGCTGCTTGAGCTCACTGTGCATTACAGAAGCCAAGTGATTAGCCCCCACCAGCACCCACAAACCTATTTCCAACTAGCACATCAAATGGGCTGTAAATTTTCATAGGAAAGGTTGCATGACCGTGACAGATTTGGATTCTGACATTTGGGACCCGTGAGGAAATAGCCTATCCAAGGTGGTGTCGACTTACTAGCTAGTCAACAAACGATTCTGCCTACCAGCCGTTGGATTGACATCCAACATCTGTCGTGTATCTTCTATCTCTTGTCTTCTTCTTCCTCCAGCCACCCAAACCAAACCACCCCGTCGGCTCCGCCTGCTCCCGCCTCCCATGGCTGGCTGCGCCTCCGCCGCCCTACCGTATGTACCCTCCAACGTTGGCCAGTCCCTCCCTCTATTCCCCCACACGTCCTGTTATTCTCCGGCGACGTCAGCCCCAACACGCACCCGCACCCGAACCAGTCAACCCTCGTACTCCCCTCCGCCTGCGACTGGACCGGTGCATCTTCCACGGCTCCTGTTTGTTCCATCCAAGGCCTCGCCGTTGTCCTCCGCCTTGAGGCCTTGGTTCGCTCGCCGTGCGCGGTGCGCCTCCCTCTTGCATTGTCAACGTCGTCAACAACCGAGAGGAACAAGGAGATGACTGTACGTGGAGAGGATGACAGTAGGGACCCACCAGCGTCATGGCAGTACGCAAGCAAGTGCCTCTATATTTTTTTTGATAGAAAGACTGTAAGGGAACCCCCTACAGTATAATTGGTGCAACAAACCCAAATTGCAAGTACCATGCCTTGAACCTAGGTGGGTGGGAAGGCATCAACCCCTTCCCACCACTAGCCTGTGCCTTAGTCTGCCAAGTGCCTCTATATTACAAGCCCAAAAATATGGTTCCTCCTAATGGTTGGACATCTGGGGCTCACGCTATTGTCAACGTAATCAATAAATAATTACACTACGAGCGGCTGACACCAGGGACCCAGCAGGTCGCGCAGTTTAATTTTTTTGAGGAACAAGCAGTTGTTATTTATACTAGTTTAAAGACGGATCGGGGTAACAACGGGACTGTGCGGGGGCTGTGGCCCGTCTAGCCACGGTTTTATTTATGTTTACCACATCATGAGCCCAGTTGTATTTTTTCTTGCTGAAAATGGCTAGCCCAGTTTAATTTTTTTAAAAGAAATACCCAAATGAGGCCTACTTGCTTTATCAGCCCTGCTGGGCTGCAAATCTTTCAAGACGAGGAGAGTTTCATTCGGTTTACCCAGAAATGGGCTGTACATTTTTAAAACACATCAAACCGGGAATTAGTTTCAATTTTTTTTCATTACAAGATTTTAAATTCCATTGATTTTTATGCATGGACAATTATTTGGATTTTATATTTATATAAATTATTTTTCAAAATAGTTTGAATGTGAATCGATATTTCGGGATTAAAAACAATTGACCGCACCAAAATATGCAAAAATTCGTATGCTTTTTAACCGTGGCCACAATATGGGGTGTAATGCTAACAAAAAGAAGATGGGCTCCAAAAAAATTCTTAAGAATTAGCAAATGGGCTGTACATTATTAGAAATAATTCACACGAGAGCAGTGACTGTTGGATGTCCATCCAACGGCTGTCATGCTTCTTCAATCTCTGTTTTTCCTGCTCCAGCCGCTCAAACAAGCGCCGGCGGGACTGCCTGCTCCCTCCTCCCACGGCCGGCTATGCTGCCGCGTAGGCCTCACCGCCCCACCGTACTCCCATCACTGGCCTAGCCATCCCTCTACTCACCCACACCTGCTGTTATTCTCCTGGGACGGCAGACGAACCAGTAAACCCTCGTACTCCTCCGTGTGGGAAACAACTGCCGAGTCTTCCCTGGCTCCGTGCCATTCCCTTCCTAGGCCTCGCCGTCGTCCACCACCCTCGTGCTCTCAGCGCGGCCTGGTCAACGTGGTCAATGAACGACATCCATCGGAAGTGGACTGTACGTGGAGAGGCTGACAGCTGGGTCCACGGCCGCACGCAAGGAAATGCCTCCTTATTACGCGCAAAATAATGATTCCTCCACCTGACAGCTAGGACCCACGGGAAGGGCTTCTGTATTTCACGAAAAAAATGTTCCCCCCGCTGACAGGTCGGACCCACCAGCTATATCTTCGCATGCAAGGAAGTGCCTCCTTATGACGCGCAAAAAAATGAATACCCCCTGCTAGCTGGGACCCACCATAGTGGGTGGCTGACTTGTGGGCCTACTAGGTTGATGGGGACAGAGGGCTTTGTCAACTTAGTCAATATGAACGATTCTAGCTCCAGTGACCGTACGATGTCCATCCAACGGCCATAGTGCTTCTTCAACCGCTGGTCTTCTTGCTCCAGACGCCCAAAGCAGCGCCGGTCGTGTCGCCTGCTCCTGCCTCCCGTGGCCGGCTCTGCTGCCGCGGAGGCCTCACCGCCCCCATACTACTCCCACCGCTGGTCAGGCCATCCCTCCACTCACCCACACCCCGTGTTATTCTGCGGCGACGGCAACCTCACACCGCGGCCGAACCAGTGAACCCTCGTACTCCTCCCCGCGTGGGCATCCACTGCCGCTTCTTCCCCGGCTCTGCGTCGTCCCCTTCCTAGGCCTCGCTGTCGTCCACCGCCTTGGTGCTCTCGGCGCGGCGTGGTCAATGTGGTCATCAACCGACTTCCATCGGAAGAGTACTGTACGTGGAGAGGCTGACAGCTGGGTCCACGGCCACAACCCAGTTTTTTTGTGATTTGCCAAGTAAGTCGCTTTGTCAGGCCTGTTGGGCTGCAACTCTTTCAAGACGAGGAGCGCTTCATTCGGCTGGCCGAGAAAATGGCCTATCAGTAATGAGAAATGGGCTGTACATTTTTAAAACATATCAAACCGACAATTATTTACAGATTTCTTTTTTTTCATTTCGAGATTTTAAATTGCATTGATTTTATGCGTGGACAATTTGTTGGATTTTATATTGATATACATTTATTTTTAAAATCAGTTTGAATGTGACTCGAAATTTCGGGATTAAAAACAGTTCGGACCGCACTGAAATATGCAAAATTTCGTATAATTTTTTAACCGTGGCCACAATATGGGTTGTAATGCTAACAAAAAGAATATGGGCTCCAAAAAAACCTTAAGAATTAGCAAACGGGCTGTAAATTATTAGAAATAATGGCAGATGGGTTGTATGCTGTTTTCCACAGATTTGAGGCTTTCCTAAAAAAAAGGTTGACGCACAAGCAGTGACTGTTGGATTTCCATCCAACGGCCGTCGTGCTTCTTCAATCTCTGCTCTTCCTGCTCCAGCCGCTCAAACAAGCGCCGACGGGACTGCCTGCTCCCTCCTCCCCGCGGCCGGCTGTGCTGCTGCGCAGGCCTCATCGCCCCACCATACTCCCATCACTGGCCTAGCCATCCCTCTACTCACCCACACCTGCTGTTATTCTCCGGCGACGGCAGACAAACCAGTAAACCCTCGTACAGTCGTACTCCCCTCAGCGTGGGAAACAACTGCCGAGTCTTCCCTGGCTCCGTGTCGTTCCCTTCCTAGGCCTCGCCATCGTCCACCGCCCTGGTGCTCTCGGCGCAGCCTGGTCAACATGGTCAACGACCGACGTGCATCTGAAGTGGACTGTACGTGGAGAGGCTGACAGCTGGGTCCACGGCCGCACGCAAGGAAATGCCTCCTTATTACGCGCAAAATAATGATTCCTCCACCTGACATCTGGGACCCACCGGAAGGGCCTCTGTATTTCGTGAAAAAAATGTTACCGCCACTGATAGCTCGGACCCACCAGCTATATCTTCGCACGCAAGGAAGTGCCTCCTTATTACGCACAAAAAATGAATACTCCCCCTGCTAGATGGGACCCAGTATAGTGGGAGGCTGACTTGTGGGCATACTAAGTTGACGGGGACGGAGGGCTTTGTCAACTTAGTCAATATGCACGATTCTAGCTCCAGTGACCGTACGATGTCCATCCAACGGCTGTAGTGCTTCTTCAACCTCTGGTCTTCTTGCTCCAGCTGCCCAAACCAGCGCCGGTCATGCCTCGTGTTCCTGCCTCCCGTGGCCGGCTGCGATGCGGCGGAGGCCTCACCGCCCCCTACTACTCCCGCCGCTGGCCAGGCCATCCCTCTACTCATCCACACCCCCTGTTATTCTGCGGCGACGGCAGCCTCACACCGCAGCAAACCAGTGAACCCTCATACTCCTCTACGCGTGGGCATCCACTGCCGTGTCTTCCCTGGCTCCGTGTCGTCCCCTTCCTAGGCCTTGCCATCGTCCACCGCCTTGGTGCTCTTGGTGCGGCGTGGTCAATGTGGTCAACGACCGACTTCCATCGGAAGAGTATTGTACGTGGAGAGGCTGATAGCTGGGTCCACGGCAGCCGCAAGGAAGTGCCTCCTTATTACGCGGAAAATAATTATTCCTGCACCTGACAGCGGGGACCCACCGGACGGGACACCATATTTCGTGAAAAAACATTTCCCCCTGACTGCTGGGACCTACCATCTACATCTTCGCACGCAAGGAAGTGCGTCTGGGCAAAAAAAAGATTCGCCCCCTGACTGCTGGGACCCACCAGCTACATCTTCGCACGCAAGGAAGTGCCTGACAGTCGGGACCCACCTGGTCGAAGCGTACATAGTGTTGTCATTCTGGTCGCGAACGTGTACGTACATACTGGTCGATGTAGAGGCGCGCACGTGTCGTAGTAGAGGCGCGCACGTAGCATGTACACATATGTACAGCGGCCAGGGTGCAAGAAAGTAAATACGGCCACGTACGTACATACGGGCAGGGTCTCGAACGCCTTCCTCGCGTGTATGTACGGCCAGGGCTCATGTACATGGCTGGGTCGGAACGGAGAAACTGCGTCGTCGTCGTGTTCATGGGGAGGCAACGGAATGCGTCATGTTCATCGGGAGGCAATGGAACGCGTGGGAGCCAACCGGCTTGGACGGAACAGCCGATGGAAACGAGGCCTGGCGTACCGCAGAACGGAGGAAACGGCCTTGTGTTTGACCGGCCATGTTCGAAACGGGATCCTGTTCATCGGGAGGGGTCTGGCGTACCGCAAAACGGAGGAAACGGACCTCCTACGGTCGAAACGGGGGTCCTGCCGATCGGGAGGGGTGTGGCGTACCGCAAAATGGAGGAAACGGACTTGTGTTGGAGCGCTACGGTCTAAACGGGGGTCCTGTTCATCGGGAGGGGTGTGGCGTACCGCAAAACGGTACTCCACGGGATACTATTCATCTCCACCGTCGACCCCCTCCAGCCTCCACGGGCTACTGTTCATCCACCGTCGACCTCCTCCAGCCTCCACCTGCGACTGTTCATCCACGGGCTCCTGTTCATCCACCCTCCACCGCGCTACTCCACCGGCTACTGTTCAACCAGCCCTCTCCACGGGCTCCTGTTCAACCACTCCTCCACGGGCTACTGTTCATCCAGCACTCCACCGTCTACTGTTCATCCAGCCCTCCACGGGGTGGTCCTATTCATCCAGCCCCTCACGGGGTCCTGTTCATCCAGCCCCAACCGGCTCGATGGATCGGGGTCCTGTTCATCCAGAGGCGACACCACGGGGTCCTGTTCATCCACCCCCACCGGGAACTGTTCATCCAAACCCCCCCCCCCAGCAACGCTCACTGTTCATCCAGAGGCAGCATCGATCGACTTCAGTTAGCAGGAGTAGCGAAGGAATCGCTCGGTCGGGTTCAGTTAACAGCCATCGATCGATCGCTCGGGTTCAGTAACGCGTAGCCTACAGTGCAATCGTTCGGGTTCAGTTAGAGCCCAACGCCTCGCACCCACGCGCGTGCGTGTACGAGAGAAACACGCATCTCTCGGCCCCGACCACCCACCGTAACCGGGAACACCCTGATATTTTCCTCGCCCTCGCTTCTACCACGGTTTTTTCCGTCATGGACGGCCCAAAGAATGTCATGCAGCTGCGTCTCCGGCCTGCCCAGGACGAAAAGCCCATTTTTTGTCATGATTTTTTGTCATAGAAGTAGGAGCCCACCACATCTATGATGATACCAGGTTTTGTCACAATTATCGTAATAGAAGTGTCTTAAGTTTGACAGAAAAAAATTCGTTCGGCCCAAAATGTCACGGATGTGTCTTTTTTTGTAGTGTGTGTAACTGTGGAGGGGGGCACCGCACACGGCTAAGACAAATCTTGGGGTGCCTTTGGGGTGCCCCCTGCTGCTACCTCTTGAGCATGCGTTGGTTTTCCCTTGAAGAGGAAAGGGTGATGCAGCAAAGTAGCTTAAGTATTTCCCTCAGTTTTTGAGAACCAAGGTATCAATCCAGTAGGAGGTTACACGCAAGTCGCCTAGTACCTGCACAAACAAATAAGAACCTTGCAACCAGTGCGATAAAGGGGTTGTCAATCCCTTCACGGCCACTTGCAAAAGTGAGATCTGATAGAGATAATAAGATAAATATTTTTGGTATTTTTATGGTATAGATTGGAAAGTAAAGATTGCAAAATAAAATAGATTGGAAACTTATATGATGGAAAATAGACCCGGGGGCCATAGGTTTCACTAGTGGCTTCTCTCAAGATAGCATATTCTATGGTGGGTGAACAAATTACTGTCGAGCAATTGATAGAAAAGTGCATAGTTATGAGAATATCTAGGCATGATCATGTATATAGGCATCACGTCCGCGACAAGTAGACCAAAACGATTCTGCATCTACTACTATTACTCCACACATCGACCGCTATCCAACATGCATCTAGAGTATTAAGTTCATAAGAACAGAGTAACACGTTAAGCAAGATGACATGATGTAGAGGGATAAACTCAAGCAATATGATATAAACCCCATCTTTTTATCCTCGATGGCAACAATACAATACGTGCCTTGCTGCCCCTGCTATCACTGGGAAAGTACACCGCAAGATTGAACCAAGCTAAGCACTTCTCCCATGTCCTCAGGAACAAACGTAACTACTCAAAAATCATATTCATGTTCATGATCATAGGGGTATTAATATGCATAAAGGATCTGAACATATGATCTTCCACCAAATAAACCAACTAGCATCAACTACAAGGAGTAATCAACACTACTAGCAACCCACACGTACCAATCTGAGGTTTTGAGACAAAGATCGGATACAAGAGATGAACTAGGGTTTGAGAGGAGATGGTGCTGGTGAAAATGTTGATGGAGATTGACCCCCTCCCGATGAGAGGATCGATGGTGATGACGATGGTGATAATTTCCCCCTCCCGGGGGGATGTTTCCCCGTCAGAACAGCTCTGCCGGAGCCCTAGATTGGTTTCACCAGGTTCCGCCTCGAGACGGCGGCGCATCTCCCGAAAGCTTCCTTCTGATTTTTCCAGGGCGAAAAACTTCATATAGCAAAAGATGGGCACCGGAGGCCTGCCAGGGGGGCCACGAGACAGGGGGCGCGCCCAGGGGGGTAGGGCGCGCCCCCCACCCTCGTGGCCAGGGTGTGGGCCCCCTCTGGTTGATTCTTTCGCCAGTATTTTTTATTAATTCCAAAATGTGCCTCCGTGAAGTTTCCGGACTTTTGGAGTTGTGCAGAATAGGTCTCTAATATTTTCTCCTTTTCCAGCCCAGAATTCCAGCTGCCGGCATTCTCCCTCTTCATGTAAACCTTGTAAAATAAGAGAGAAAAGGCATAAGTATTGTGACAGAATGTGTAATAACAGCCCATAATGCAATAAATATCGATATAAAAGCATGATGCAAAATGGAAGTATCACCTGCCCCCGTATATAAAGGAGGGAGGAAGAGGAGGCCGGCCCTAGAAGGGGCGCGCCAAAGGGGGGAGTCCTACTTGGACTCTAGTAGGACTCTCGGTCCAAGTAGGATTCGCCCCCCCCCCCTTACCTATTCCAACTAGGAGAAGGAAGGGAAGGAGGAAGAGGGGAGAAGGAAAGAGGGGGCGCCACCCCTCCTAGTAAAATTCGGACCAGCCCATGGGGGGCGTGCGGCCACCCCTTGAGGCCCTTCTCTCCTTTCCCGTATGGCCCATTAAGGCCCACTACTTCCCCCGGCGAATTCCCGTAACTCTCCGGTACTCCAAAAAATACCTGAATCACTCGGAACCTTTCCGATGTCCGAATATAGCCTTCCAATATATCGATATTTACCTCTCGACCATTTCGAGACTCCTCGTCATGTCCGTGATCTCATCCGGGACTCCGAACAACCTTCGGTCATCAAATCACATAAACTCATAATACAAATCGTCATCGAACGTTAAGCGTGCGGATCCTACGGGTTCGAGAACTATGTAGACATGACCGAGACATATCTCTGATCAATAACCAACAGCGGAACCTGGATGCTCATCTTGGCTCCCACATATTCTACGAAGATCTTTATCGGTGAAACCGCATAACAGCATACGTTGTTCCCTTTGTCATCAGTATGTTACTTGTGTTGGGGAACGTAGTAATTTCAAAAAAAATCCTACGCACACGCAAGATCATGGTGATGCATAGCAACGAGAGGGGAGAGTGTTGTCTACGTACCCTCGTAGACCGTAAGCGGAAGCGTTATGACAACGCGGTTAATGTAGTCGTACGTCTTCATGATCGACCGATCCTAGCGCCGAAGTTACGGCACCTCCACGATCTGCACACGTTCGGCTCGGTGACGTCCGACAAACTCACGATCCAGCAGAGTGTCGAGGGAGAGCTTCGTTAGCACGATGGCGTGATGATGGTGATGATGAAGCTACCGGCGCAGGGCTTCGTCTAAGCACTACGACGATATGACCGGGGTGGATTATGGTGGAGGGGGGCACCGACACGGCTAAGAGATCAATGATCAACTGTGTCTATGGGGTGCCCCCTGGCCACGTATATAAAGGATGGAGGGAGGAGGAGGCCGGCCCTCATAGGTCGTGCCCAAAGTGTGGAGTCCTACTAGGACTCCCTAGTCCTAGTAGGATTCCACCTCCCACATGGAATAGGAAAAAGGGAAGGGAGAAGGAGAAGAAAGGAAGGGGGCGCCCCCTTTCCCTAGTCCAATTCGGACCAGTCCATGGGGAAGGGGCGCGGCCACCCTTGAGGCCTTTCTCTCCTTTCCCGTATGGCCCATTAAGGCCCAATACGAATTCCCGTAACTCTCTGGTACTCCGAAAAATACCCGAATCACTCGGTACCTTTCCGATGTCCGGATATAGCCTTCCAATATATCGATCTTTACGTCTCGACCATTTTGAGACTCCTCATCATGTCCCCGATCTCATCCGGGACTCCGAACAAACTTCAGTCATCAAATCACATAACTCATAATACAAATCGTCACAGAACATTAAACGTGCGGACCCTACAGGTTCAAGAACTATGTAGACATGACCGAGACTCATCTCCAGTCAATAACCAATAGCGTAACCTGGATGCTCATATTGGTTGCTACATATTCTACGAAGATCTTTATCGGTCAAACCGCATAACAACATACGTTGTTCCCTTTGTCATCGGTATGTTACTTGCCCGAGATTCGATCGTCGGTATCTCAATACCTAGTTCAATCTCGTTACCGGCAAGTCTCTTTACTCGTTCTGTAATGCATCATCCCGCAACTAACTCATTAGTCACAATGCTTGCAAGGCTTATAGTGATGTGCATTACCGAGAGGGCTCAGAGATACCTCTCCGATACACGGAGTGACAAATCCTAATCTCGATCTATGCCAACTCAACAAACACCATCGGAGACACCTGTAGAGCATCTTTATAATCACCAGTTACGTTGTGACGTTTGATAGCACACAAGGTGTTCCTCCGGTATTCGGGAGCTGCATAATCTCATAGTCTGAGGAACATGTATAAGTCATGAAGAAAGCAGTAGTAATGAAACTGTAACGATCATAATGCTAAGCTAACGAATGGGTCTTGTCCATCACATCATTCTCCTAATGATGTGATCCCGTTCATCAAATGACAACACATGTCTATGGTTAGGAAACATAACCATCTTTGATAAACGAACTAGTCAAGTAGAGGCATACTAGGGACACTTTGCTTTGTCTATGTATTCACACATGTACTAAGTTTCCGGTTAATACAATTCTAGGATGAATAATAAACATTTATCATAAAATAAGGAAATAAATAATAACTTTATTATTGCCTCTAGGGCATATTTCCTTCAGTCTACCACTTGCACTAGAGTCAATAATCTAGTTCACATCGCCATGTGATTTAACACCAATAGTTCACATCACCATGTGATTAACACCCATAGTTCACATCGCCATGTGACCAACACTCAAAGGTTTACTAGAGTCAGTAATCTTAGTTCACATCGCCATGTGATTAACACCCAAAGAGTACTAAGGTGTGATCATGTTTTGCTTGTGAGAGAAGTTTAGTCAACGGGTCTGCCAAATTCAGATCCGTATGTACTTTGCAAATTTCTATGTCTACAATGCTCTGCACGGAGCTACTTTAGCTAATTGCTCCCACTTTCAATATGTATCCGGATTGTGACTTAGAGTCATCCAGATCGGTGTCAAAGCTTGCATCGATGTAACTCTTTACGACGAACTCTTTATCACCTCCATAACCGAGAAATATTTCCTTAGTCCTCTAAGGATAATTTTGACCGCTGTCCAATGATCTACTCCTAGATCAAAAATTGTACTCCCTTGCCAAACTCAGGGCAGGGTATACAATAGGTCTGGTACACAGCATGGCATACTTTATAGAACCTATGGCTGAGGCATAGGGAATGACTTTCATTCTCTCTCTATCTTCTGTCGTGGTCGGGCTTTGAGTCTTACTCAACTTCACACCTTGCAACATAGACAAGAACTCTTTCTTTGACTGTTCCATTTTGAACTACTTCAAAAACTTGTCAAGGTATGTACTCATTGAAAAAAACTTATCAAGCGTCTTGATCTATCTCTATAGATCTTGATGCTCAATATGTAAGCAGCTTCACCGAGGTCTTTCTTTGAAAAACTCCTTTCAAACACTCCTTTATGCTTTCCAGAAAATTCTACATCATTTCCGATCGACAATATGTCATTCACATATACTTATCAGAAAGGCTGTAGTGCTCCCACTCACTTTCTTGTAAATACAGGCTTCACCGCAAGTCTGTATAAAACTATATGCTTTGATCAACTTATCAAAGCGTATATTCCAACTCCGAGATGCTTGCACCAGTCCATAGATGGATCGCTGGAGCTTGCATATTTTGTTAGCACCTTTAGGATTGACAAAACCTTTTGGTCGCATCATATACAACTCTTCTTTAATAAATCCATTAAGGAATGCAATTTTGTATATCCATTTGCTAGATTTCATAAAATGCGGCAATTGCTAACATGATTCAGACAGACTTAAGTATCGCTACGAGTAAGAAAAACTCGTTGTAGTCAATACCTTGAACTTGTCAAAAACCTTTCGCGACAAGTTGAGCTTTGTAGATAGTAACACTACCATCATCGTCCGTCTTCCTCTTGAAGATCCATTTATTCTCAATGGCTTGCCGATCATCGGGCAATTCCACCAAAGTCCATACTTTGTTTTCATACATGGATGCCATCTCAGATTTCATGGCCTCAAGCCATTTCGCGGAATCTGGGCTCATCATCGCTTCCTCATAGTTCGTAGGTTCGTCATGGTCAAGTAACATGACCTCCAGAACAGGATTATCGTACCACTCTGGTGCGGATCTTACTCTGGTTGACCTACGAGGTTCGGTAGTAACTTGATCTGAAGTTACATGATCATCATCATTAGCTTCCTCACTAATTGGTGTAGGAGTCACAGGAACAGATTTCTGTGATGAACTACTTTCCAATAAGGGAGCAGGTACAGTTACCTCATCAAGTTCTACTTTCCTCCCACTCACTTATTTCGAGAGAAACTCCTTCTCTAGAAAGAATCCATTCTTAGCAACAAAGATCTTGCCTTCGGATCTATGATAGAAGGTGTACCCAACATTTTCTTTTGGGTATCCTATGAAGATGCAGTTCTCCGATTTGGGTTCGATCTTATTAGGTTGAAACTTTTTCACATAAGCATCGCAACCCAAAACTTTAAGAAACGACAGCTTAGGTTTCTTGCTAAACCATAGTTCATACGGTGTTGTCTCAACGGATTTAGATGGTGCCCTTTTTAATGTGAATGCAGCTGTCTCTAATGCATAACCCCAAAACGATAGTGGTAAATCGGTAAGAAACATCATAAATTGCACTATATCCAATAAAGTACGGTTATGACGTTCGGACACACCATTATGTTGTGCTGTTCCAGGTGGCATGAATTTGTGAAACTATTCCACATTGTTTTAATTGAAGACCAAACTCGTAACTCAAATATTCGTCTCCGTGATCTGATCGTAGAAACTTTATTTTCTTGTCATGATGATTTTCCACTTCACTCTGAAATTCTTTGAACTTTTCAAATGTTTCAGACTTATGTTTCATCAAGTAGACATACCCATATCTGCTCAAATCATCTGTGAAGGTCAGAAAATAACGATACCCGCCGCGAGCCTCAACACTCATCGGACCGCATACATCAGTATGTATTATTTCCAATAAGTCAGTTGCTCGCTCCATTGTTCCGGAGAACGGAGTCTTAGTCATCTTGCCCATGAGGCATGGTTCGCAAGCATCAAGTGATTCATAATCAAGTGATTCCAAAAGCCCATCAGCATGGAGTTTCTTCATGCGCTTTACACCAATATGACCTAAACGGCAGTGCCACAAATAAGTTGGACTATCATTATTAACTTTTGGCTTCAATATTATGAATTTGTGTATCACTACGATCGAGATTCAATAAACCATTTATATTGAGTGTATGACCATAGAAGGTTTTATTCATGTAAATAGAACAACAATTATTCTTTGACATAAATGAATAACCGTATTGCAATAAACATGATCCAATCATATTCATGCTCAACGCAAACACCAAATAACATTTATTTTAGGTTCAACACTAATCCCGAAGGTAAAGGGAGTTTGCGATGGTGATCTTATCAACCTTGGAATTGCTTCCAACACATATCATCACCTCGCCCTTAACTAGTCTATGTTTATTTTGCAACTCTCGTTTCGAGTTACTACTCTTAGCAACAGAACCAGTATCAAATACCGAGGGGTTGCTATAAACACTAGTAAAGTACACATCAATAACATGTATATCCAATATACCTTTGTTCACTATGCCATCCTTCTTATCCGCCAAGTATCTAGGGCAGTTCCACTTCTAGTGACCATTTCCTTTGCAGTAGAAGCACTCAGTTTCAGGCTTGGGTCTAGCTTTGGGCTTCTTCACGGGAGTGACAACTTGTTTGTCATTCTTCTTGAAGTTTCCTTTCTACTCCTTTGCCCTTTTCTTGAAACTAGTGGTCTTGTTAACCATCAACACTTGATGCTTTTCTTGATTTCTACCTTCGCCGATTTTAGCATCGCGAAGAGCTTGGGAATTGTTTTCGTTATCCCTTGCATATTATAGTTCATCACGAAGTTCTAGTAACTTGGTGATAGTGACTAGAGAACTTTGTCAATTACTATCTTATCTGGAAGATTAACTCCCACTTGATTCAAGCAGTTGTAGTACCCAGACAATCTGAGCACATGCTCACTGGTTGAGCTATTCTCCTTCATCTTCTAGGCAAAGTATTGTCAGAGGTCTCATACCTCTCGACACGGGCATGAGTATGAAATACCAATTTCAACTCTTGGAACATCTCATATGCTCCATATCGTTCAAAACATTTTTGAAGTCCCAGTTCTAAGCCGTAAAGCATGGTGCACTAAACTATCAAGTAGTCATCATACTGAGCATTGTCAAACGTTCATAACGTCTGCATCTGCTCCTGCAATAGGTCTGTCACCTAGCGGTGCATCAGGGACATAATACTTCTGTGCAGCAATGAGGATAATCCTCAGATCACGGAGCTAGTCCGCATCATTGCTACTAATATTTTTCAACTTAATTTTTCTCTAGGAACATATCAAAAATAAACGGGAAACTACATCGCGAGCTATTGATCTACAACATAGATATGCAAATACTATCAGGACTAAGTTCATGATAAATTAAAGTTCAATTAATCATATTACTTAAGAACTCCCACTTAGATAGACATCCCTCTAGTCATCTGAATGATCACGTGATCCAAATCAACTAAACCATGTCCGATCATCACGTGAGATGGAGTATTTCAATGGTGAACATCACTATGTTGATCATATCTACTATATGATTCACGTTCGACCTTTCGGTCTCCAGTGTTCCGAGGCCATATCTGCATATGCTAGGCTCGTCAAGTTTAACCCGAGTATTTTGCGTGTGCAAAACTGGCTTGCGCCCGTTGTATGTGAATGTAGAACTTATCACACACAGTCATCACGTGGTGTCTCAGCACGAAGAACTGTCGCAACGGTGATACTCAGGGAGAACACTTATACCTTGAAATTTTAGTAAGGGATCATCTTACAAAGCTACCGCCGAACTAAGCAAAATAAGTTGTATAAAAGATAAACATCACATGCAAAAAATATGTGACATGATATGGCCATCATCATTTTGTGCCTTTGATCTCCATCTCCAAAGTACCGTCATGATCTCCATCATCACCGGCATGACACCATGATCTCCATCATCTTTATCTCTATCAACGTGTCGTTACATGGTTGTCTCGCTAACTATTGCTATCGCATAGCGATAAAGTAAAGCAATATATGGCGCTTGCATCTTATGCAATAAAGAGACAACCATAAGGCTCCTGCCAGTTGTTGATAACTTTAACAAAACATAATCATCTCATACAAAAATTTATATATCATCAGGTCTTGACCATATCACATCACAGCAAGCCCTGCAAAAACAAGTTAGACGTCCTCTACTTTGTTATTGCAAGTTTTACGTGGCTGCTACGGGCTGAGCAAGAACCATTATTACCTACGCATCAAAACCACAATGATTTTTCATCAAGTATGTGTTGTTTTAACCTTCAACAAGGACCGGGCGTAGCCACACTCGATTCAACTAAAGTTGGAGAAACTGACACCCGCCAGCCACCTGTGTGCGAAGCACGTCGGTAGAACCAGTCTCGCGTAAGCGTACGCGCAATGTCGGTCCGGGCTGCTTCATCCAACAATACCGCCAAATCAAAGTATGACATGCTGGTAAACAGTATGACTATTATTGCCCACAACTCACTCGTGTTCTACTCGTGCATATAATATCTACGCATAAACCTGGCTTTGATACCACTGTTGGGGAACGTAGTAATTTCAAAAAAATTCCTACGCACACGCAAGATCATGGTGATGCATAGCAACGAGAGGGGAGAGTGTTGTCTATGTACCCTCGTAGACCGTAAGCGGAAGCGTTATGACAACGCGGTTGATGTAGTCATACTTCTTCATGATCGACCGATCGTAGCACCGAAGTTATGCCACCTCCGCGATCTGCACACGTTCGGCTCGGTGACGTCCCACGAACTCACGATCCAGCAGAGTGTCGAGGGAGAGCTTCGTCAACACGACGGCGTGATGACGGTGATGATGAAGCTATCAGCGCATGGCTTCGCCTAAGCATTACGACGATATGACCGAGGTGGATTATGGTGGAGGGGGGCACCGCACACTGCTAAGAGATCAATGATCAACTTGTGTCTATGGGGTGCCCCCTGGCCACGTATATAAAGGATGGAGGGAGGAGGAGGCCGGCCCTCATAGGGCGCGCCCAAAGTGTGGAGTCCTACTAGCACTACTAGGAAAAGGCCTACTAATGGCGCACCTAATTTGGCCATTAATGGCGCATTAGTGGTGCGCCATTAGTAGCACGCCATTAGTATCTGGTATACTAATGGCGCACCCTGGATGCGCCATTAGTATATACAACAGTGCGCCATTAGTATGCCTCCCAGGGGGCCATCTATACCCAGGTGCTTTGGCATACTAATGGCGCACAACAACGGGATGCGCCATTAGTAACTTCGGCATACTAATGGCGCACTGTTTAGTGATGCGCCATTAGTATCCTCTGGCATACTAATGGCGCACTATGATATGATGCGCCATTAGTATGAATATTAGGTTTTTTTTTAATTTTCTGTTTTTTGCACAGGTTACAAAATGTATAATTGGACAAAATATAGACAGCACACATCAACAACAGATTCATCGAATACAATAGAAGATTAGTCTCTGAATACAATTCATCATTTTAGTCTCCGAATACAACTCATCATATTAGTCTCCGAATTGAAAAGACCGAACAAAGATAGAACATTATATTACAAGTCTCGAGACCGCGAGTTTGTCTTCACATTACAAGTCGATATCGATCATCTAAACTACCATCACATAGAAGAGAGCTGCAGTCATCACGATGAGCATCATCACGATGAAACTCGTCTTCATCCGGTTCCTCCAACGCTCCCTCCCCTCTCCCGCGGTAGTAATACATGTACATGCTTCTGTTGTTGAGCAGCTGACCTACAGAAACAAAAACACTCCTGGATGGACACACAAAATCATGATAAAAATAGTGGCAGCAAGAAGCAATCAGAAGTGAATATGCAGTAGTACTATAATGGAATATTAGTCAGAATTGAAGTCCAGATAACCATGGCACACATATCATACAATAATTTTGAACTTACATAATCCTGAAACAGGAACTTCATTTTTTTAAAATTGGCAATTCTGAATGCACTAGCGATGTAATTGAATTTTTTAGACCATAGTAATTGAACTTCAAGCACATTTCTTTACAAAACATTTGTTTTTTCCAGTTGCACAATAATTATGTCCTTCTCAGTAGGACTCATCAGAATTGTAGACGGCATCCTTGTCAATACGACTCATCAGTACTAGTGCTATTTTTTCCAAAATAAAAAAAAGTGTTAGAATAGAAGCATTTTTCCTATATGGATGTTACTTTTAATGTAAACATTTCTTACCATGGAAATTAATGTAACAATAAGCAATGAGAGATACCTTCACAGGTGAACATACAGTTGCGAGATCACGAGTAACATGAAGTAAATTTTTCACTAAAATTTTGTGAACAAAATACATTAAGAAACTTAGTGCAGAAACAAAAATTTACGATAATGGTGCCGGCCACGCGACATCCAAATTAAGCTAATGGCCATCTTTGCGCTCATTTGTATGTAAAGCACTCGTTCGACATGAGCTCCTTTGAGGAAGCTTGCATGGTCTAGAGAAAGCAAGTTCTTTGTATGTAAAGCACCGTACAGACATTTTGTGCATAGTATATACTGCATGAGCTGATCACATACTCCGTATGCTACTAGAACGGAGTAGCTAGTACTACAGTAATAATAAATATACAAGAAATGAATGGTTTTACTTCTCCCTAATACTAAAACAGACATGAGAATCTAATCCTAAAAGCCTGCAATATGAACCAAAAAAGCCAACAAGATGAGCTGAAAAAATCCTACAAACCTGTTGATTTGTTTTTGTAAGTACATGTGCTAAACTGATATAGGTTAAGTCAATGACCTGTTGTAAAATAAGTAATAGTACTGCTACTGGCTTTTATATATTTCACGAAAAAAATCAAATAAAGTTAAGAAAAGGCAGACCACTGCATAAGTACGCTACTGTTCTTGTACATGGTCTAGAAAAATCAAACCTTGTGTAATATCTACTTCAAACCTGTTGTAACAACCGCTTCCACTCTGTGGGAGCTTGTAGTACCCAAACAATCACTTTGGAAAAAATAAGCTTCCCAACCTGAATTTTTACTGAAAGAAAAAGGCACCACAACCTCAGTGGTAAGATATTTCACAAGCCTTACAACAACGAAGAAACCTGAAACCAGAGGTGGCATTTAATTGTACAAGTTGTGGTCAACTAACTGCGGATGCATCACAGATATGGCGACTAAACTACACAGGTTGAAGCTAACTCGGCCACGGTGGCAAGACAATTCAGAAGTATGCGCACATCGTTCATTGATTATAGGGTATGCAAATGGGATAGCAGAGAGCTATAGTAATGATAATTAACCTAACCAGTATATGTTCAAACAAGTTGAAGTTTCTTTTTGTGGGTAACAACTTCAGTTCAGGTGTGTCCCACAGAAAATTCCATAATATTTACAAAACATCTAACAAAGATCATTCAATACTGCCGCCTCTTGCTACTTTTTTCTCAGAGAAATATATGAACCAAGACTAGTTCAACTAGCACAAGAAAACAAACTAGTTGTTGCATCTACAAAAATCTGAAATGACCATCTAACAACTAAGTGACTTACAACTAGCACATTCAAAACTATTGCCTCCTGCTGCTTTTTTCTTAGAGAAAAATCTGTACTGAACATCTAACAAATAGCACACTTTGCATCTTGCCTTTGTCTGTCGCATCTGCTTGCAAAAAAATAACAACAAAGAAATAACATCCCCCTTTTTATCGACTTTGAACTTCTATATTTTTTTTCTCTAAGATCTGAACTGATTAGTATTACAAGTACACGAACAACTGGATGAGCTGATGTAAGTACATATAAAAAATATGACCAAGTTCATCTATATTAACCGGAGAAGTTCAAAAAGGAACTTCATCTTCACCATACAGACTACACCAATACTGAAAACTGAAGAATAACTGAAGTACAAGAGAGAGACGAGCCTAAGTTCAAACTACAACAAACATAAGTTGCAAGCTCCATGTTCCAGCCTGTAGATGATTCATTTTAATGTCAGGTTCCTCAGTCCAACATTAAAGTAACACACAGGACCAATCAGAACACAAATCATAATACCAATCCCTGTTGTCTTTTGTTGACTGAAGTACAGATGTGCATGCATACCTTGACAGTAGTCGGAGACGAGCACGACAAGGTCCCGGCCGCCACCCCGCTTCCGCCGCTGACGGCCAGCAATGACGCCGCGGCGAGGAGGGCGTCCCAGTCCCTTAGCTGACTTGTTGATCAACATCTGCCCACAGTCCAATTGTTGAATGAAGCCATGAATGCGTCCCTGAGAATAAAACAGACAAGATGAGAGGACGGTAACACACGAGATTGAGTTCGGTTCAGGTGTTTGTAAGAAGAGTAGCCTGATACAAAGACAGGCTTCCCATTTGAGCATGTAAGAAAACTAAATCCAGGAGGCGGCTAGCTGCACGCTAGTGTTGAACGGACTCTGCTGGAAATTGTGAACGGACTGGGGTGGCTGAGGCGAATGGCTTGTGCGCCGACAAGGCAGAGGACGACGCTGGAAGCTGCAGCACATGGGATGCCACTGCCGGCTGACAGAGAAGATTAAGAGGAAGGAAGGAAGGGCGACGCCATGCGCGGCAGGCAGTGAATCGGGAGATGGTGGTGGGGGGCGCTGGATCCGGCAGCGGGCATTGAATCCATCCCGTTTGCGGGCAGCAGTTGGCGTCGATGGCGGCGAGGAGCTTCACGGGGAGGGCCCGGCGGCAAGGAGACTCGGGGGTAGGGGCCGGCGAACGCCCGCGGGGAGGCGCGTGGGGAGGGGACGAGTAACGCCAGCGGGGAGGCGGACGGTGACGGGCCAGCGCCCGTCGGCGGGGAGGCGCCGGCGCCCGTAAGAGGGGAGGCGCGCGGGGAGGGGCCGGCGAGCCCGTCGGAGGGGAGGCGTGCGGGGAGGATCCGGCACCCGTCGACGGGGAGGTGTGCGCGGAGGGAGCGGCGCCCGTCGGAGGGAAGGCGCGTGGGGAGGGGCCGGCGAGCCCGTCGGCGGGGAGGCGTGCGGACGGCCAGCCGGCGGCAGCGCGTGGGTCGGAGGAGCTACCTGTCACGGCGCCGCGGGCTCCCTCGCTCCGGCTACGCCGTCGCTCGCTCGCCCATGATGGCTGCATCCAGCGGTAGGAGGCGGGTTAGGTTGGGGACGGGTCGGGGAGTTTCTACTGTCGTCTGTAACAGAATAATATTCAATAGTCCACTTACTAATGGCGCACCAACTCTAAATGCGCCATTAGTAATTCAGGTTACTAATGGCGCACCTTCTGGTGGTGCGCCATTAGTATGTTTGGACAGGCGCACTAGTTAAAAAAAATTGATACTAATGGCGCACCCTGGGCCAGGTGCGCCATTACTAGTTACAACTAGTAATGACGCACTGTGTCTGGATGCGCCATTAGTATGTTTGGACAGGCGCACTAGTTTATAAAAAATTTGATACTAATGGCGCACCCCGGGACCGGTGCGCCATTACTAGTTACAACTAGTAATGGCGCAATGTGTCTGGATGCGCCATTAGTATGTTTGGACAGGCGCACTAGTTAAACAAAAAAAAATTTTGATACTAATGGCGCACCCTGGCCCAGGTGCGCCATTACTAGTTACAACTAGTAATGGCGCACTGTGTCTGGATGCGCCATTAGTATGTTTGGACAGGCGCACTAGTTAAAAAAAAATTGATACTAATGGCGCACCCTGCGCCTCGTGCGCCATTAGTAGTGTCAACTCTAATGGCGTATCGGAAGGTGGTGCGCCATTAGTGTCAATCCCATCTATAGCCCTTTTTCTAGTAGTGTAGGACTCCCGAGTCCTAGTAGGATTCCACCTCGCACATGGAATAGGAAAAAGGGAAGGGAGAAGGAGAAGAAAGGAAGGGGCGCCCCCTTTCCGTAGTCCAATTCGGACCAGTCCATGGGGAAGGGGCGCGGCCACCCTTGAGGCCTTTCTCTCCTTTCCCGTATGGCCCATTAAGGCCCAATACGAATTCACGTAACTCTCCGGTACTCCGAAAAATACCCGAATCACTCGGAACCTTTCCGATATCCGAATATAGCCTTCCAATATATCGATCTTTACGTCTCCACCATTTCGAGACTCCTCGTCATGTCCCTGATCTCATCCGGGACTCTGAACAAACTTCGGTCATCAAATCACATAACTCATAATACAAATCGTCACAGAACGTTAAGCGTGCGGACCCTACCGGTTCGAGAACTATGTACACATGACCGAGACTCGTCTCCAGTCAATAACCAATAGCGGAACCTGGATGCTCATATTGGTTCCAACATATTCTACGAAGATCTTTATCGGTCAAACCGCATAACAACATACGTTGTTCCCTTTGTCATCGGTATGTTACTTGCCCGAGATTCGATCGTCGGTATCTCAATACCTAGTTCAATCTCGTTACCGGCAAGTCTCTTTACTCGTTCCGTAATGCATCATCCCGCAACTAACTCATTAGTCACAATGCTTGCAAGGCTTATAGTGATGTGCATTACCGAGAGGGCCCAGAGATACCTCTCCGATACACGGAGTGATAAATCCTAATCGCGATCTATGCCAACTCACCAAACACCATCGGAGACACCTGTAGATCATCTTTATAATCATCTAGTTACATTGTGACATTTGATAGCACACAAGGTGTTCCTCCGGTATTCGGGAGTTGCATAATCTCATAGTCTGAGGAACATGTATAAGTCATGAAGAAAGCAATAGCAATGAAACTGTAACGATCATAATGCTAAGCTAATGAATGGGTCTTGTCCATCACATCATTCTCCTAATGATGTGATCCCGTTCATCAAATGACAACACATGTCTATGGTTAGGAAACATAACCATCTTTGATAAACGAACTAGTCAAGTAGAGGCATACGAGGGACACTTTGTTTTGTCTATGTATTCACACATGTACTAAGTTTCCGGTTAATACAATTCTAGCATGAATAATAAACATTTATCATAAAATAAGGAAATAAATAATAACTTTATTATTGCCTATAGGGCATATTTTCTTCAACTTGCCCGAGATTCGATCGTCGGTATCATCATACCTAGTTCAATCTCGTTATCGGCAAGTCTCTTTACTCGTTCCGTAATGCATCATCCCGCAACTAACTCATTAGTCACATTGCTTGCAAGGCTTATAGTGATGTGCATTACCTAGAGGGCCCAGAGATACCTCTCCGATACACGGAGTGACAAATCCTAATCTCGATCTATGCCAACCCAACAAACACCTTCGGAGACACCTGTAGAGCATCTTTATAATCACCCAGTTACGTTATGACGTTTGATAGCACACACAAGGTGTTCCTCCGGTATTCGGGAGTTGCATAATCTCATAGTCTGAGGAACATGTATAAGTTATGAAGAAAGCAGTAGCAATGAAACTGTAACGATCATAATGCTAAGCTAACGAATGGGTCTTGTCCATCACATCATTCTCCCGTTCATCAAATGACAACACATGTCTATGGTTAGGAGACATAACCACCTTTGATAAACGAGCTAGTCAAGTAGAGGCATACTAGGGATACGTTGTTTTGTCTATGTATTCACACATGTACTAAGTTTCCGGTTAATACAATTCTAGCATGAACAAAAAACATTTATCATGAAATAAGAAAATAAATAATAACTTTATTATTGCCTCTAGGGCATATTTCCTTCAATTTGGTTGGGCCATTACCTTCCAGCAAACCCAGTTGGGATTGCGTTGGCCACTCTTGCCCCCCCCCCCCCCAGCCACACACACCAAAATTTTCTAATCAACATGTTGAAATGCTCTCGTAGGCCTCTTGAAAGTTTAAAACATGACATAGAATAGACCCACGGCTATTAGGTGTTTCTGTAACAACGCCCGTGGTGCTCGTTCCTTCGTTACATTCCAAACGGTGCATCACATTGGGCCGGAACTCATGCCCCAAGGGTTCAGTGATAAATGCAATAACCACCAAACCACCTCACACGGGTGTGATTACATTAATGTTTCTTCAGCATTTCTTCTTTCTTCATTTTCTTTTCTCTTCCCTTATATTTTTTTTAAAATGTGTCTGTCCTTTTTCTTTCTTTTTACAGTATTGGTAAACTTTTTCTTAAAATAGATGAACTTTTTCCAAATTTAAGAATTTTATTTCAAAATATATGAAACTTTTTTTTCAAATTTGTGATTTTTTTTAAATATCAATGAATTTTTTCATATTTATGAACTTTTCACAAAATTGATGATTTATTTTGATGAATTTGTGAACTTCGGATGAACTTTTTTCCAAACTCGATAAACTAATGTTCATTTTGATGAATTTTTTGCAAATTCAATGAACTTCTTTTCTCAATTTTGATGAACATTTTTTACAAATTTTTAAATTGTTTTTGAAGTTTGTGAAAAAAATCAAAATCCGTGAAAATTTTTGAAACCACATTTTTCAGTTCTTTGCGATTTTTTTAAATCATATTAAAAGTCAACGGTTGACCGTGACTGGGGAACCACATTTTTTTAGTAACTAATTAAATGCACGTGTGTTGCTATGGGCGATAAGGATAAAAATGAACCAAAACAAGCATTGGTCACAATTGAGTACAGAAAAAGAAAGAATATTTTTCATTTACCATAGCAGTATTATATCTAACTTAATGGACTGTAATATATCAATCTGTAACACAAGATAAATTTAGATATATTAAAACCGCGCACTAATCCAGCCCTCTCATGCCATCAGCGATTTTAGCCGTCGGATTTGGAATTTTGGGCGTCTCTGGCCGTTGGATTCTTTCTAATCCCAGCCGAGCTCTGTTCCTCGCCAGATATATAGCGCTACACAGGCTGGGCTGCTGCTCCGGCAACAAAATCGCTGATCTACTGTTGAATTGGGCCTACTCGAAAACAACGGAAGGCTGCGCTTGGGCTATTTGAGCCCACCTGGACACAACAGGAGGCCATGCTCCGGGGATTCAGCGGGCGATGCGAAGGGGCGCTGATGCGGCGGCTGGAGAGTCAATCAATAATGGCAGTGGAGGCGCGTTACTCGCCGGCACTGATGGTGGATGTGCGTTACAATCCCGCTGCCTTCTCCTCCTCCTTAGTTCATCCTCTGATGCGCCTATATGTATTCCCTGGTGCAGATCGTCAGATCCTCTATACTAACGATCATGATTCTGCTCCGAGTCCACCTCCTAGCCGCACTCGCCTCCCCTCCTGTACTACCCTACTCCGCATCTCTGAACCCTCCCGACCTCAGCCTAGGGCAAGAGCTAGGTGCGCAGCCGACGGCGTGAATGGGACAGATCCGAGTATCTTGCGACAGGCGATCTCTAGCGACGTTGGTACGCGACCCGTCTCATCCTTACCCATCGGGCTGGCCTTCTTCCTCCCCGGTACGCGGGTTGATGCTGCAGCAGCGTCCCCGGCGCCCCCCCCCCCCCCCCCCCCCCCCCCCCCCCCCCCCCCCCCCTTCACCATTCGCGTCGCGTGTGGCCAATTGGGATGGTGGCATGTCTATCTAAAGGCATGACCATGGATTGGTGATCGGCGTCGGCGCCTGATGTTTATTTAGACCAAAGTAGCGGCGCACAGTCCGCGTTTGCCTTCATTCTCTGCGACAACCCTGCAATTTTTGCAGGTAATCCGTTTTACTCCTCTTCTATCACCCCTCTCCCCTGTCTCTGTTCAATGATTTTGCTCTCCCACTCCATTCCAATGCTCTTTTCTCTCTCTTGCTAACTACAAGCTGTTGATTTATCGATGCCAGTTTATTTTGAGATACCTGATATTTTAATAATGTAAAGTCCTCATAACTGTCATAGATTTCTTTGAACTTGTGGCATGATGTTTTTTTATTAACAACCAGCACATATGTGTGCTTTATTTATCAGGTGGATATCCCAATTAACTGAAGAAACGTGTCATCTTTTGGTAGGCTGTGAACAATGTCATTATTCTTATTGATCAGTACTTATTGCGAAGGTATGTATTTCAACCTCTCAACTAAAATATACTTTCTATTTCTTCTTGACATTGTGCTGGCATGAAAGATAGGTTGCTTAACTGATGGTGAGCTATGTTACAGGATCCAGCTGATTACTTAATAGTCGGACAACTTAATGTGTCATTGTGCAACCAAAAGGACTCCGCCGATCTTTGTGTCAACGTCAAAGACCTCTAGGTACTGCTCTTTTTTTTAATAATATTCTGTCATGCCTTCTTGTTTGCAGTCATCCATAAGAATATTAATGGACAGAACCTCTCTCACATGCCTGCTCTGAAAATAGAATTTGCTCTATTGATGTCCGCATTGAATGTGATTTAGACCAAAATCTTAGCAAATCAAATCATGTGACCTGATGTAATGTGTGTCTATCTTGCCTGACAAATAAATTGTACATAGAAATGAGAGATTCTGGCTATGACAGAGTTACTGTTTAGACTAGAGGTTCGCTCTTTCAGTATGTCAATTTGTTCTCATTACTACCCCGCATCACCACCTGACCAGAAAAAAAAATCATGACATAACAAGGTCGTGGCAGCTCTTTCTATTCTTAGGGATATTGCTCACTGCTCTTCCTTTTAGCTCATTTTTGTGTGGCCCAAAGAACAGAAATTTCTCATGCTTCCGAATAGATTTTCTTACAGTAGATTGCTGATTTATTTATCTGCTTTTACATGTTTGATCATGTTTCTTCTCTCATGTCGCTTTGCAGCACCACTAATGCATGGCTTTATCCTGTGATAGCCCAAAATCAGAAAATGATGCACTGTTTTATTATCATTGAAAGATTAGATGGATCTCCCCTTGCTAATTTGTAGCATGAATCTGCGATTCGTGTGATTACATGGACCTAAAGAAAATTTGCAGCCACTGACATACATTTTTATAAGACTATAAATTTCGAACACATAGTTGCATCCATGTTGCTGTTATCCACATTAAAATTATAGCCAACTTTTATTCAAAGCACACAGATGGTGTAGTTTGTTATTACCAATTAAGGTCTTGGTTTTATTTCTTACCATTGCTCCATTAAACATATTAGTCGACTTCTTTTCATTCTACAGATCCTATTTCTGCCATTGTTGGAACCTGCACTACTGACCTCCTCCATTACCAACGACCAACACTATGGCACATATGAAAGTAAGTTGACAAACTCTAACTCCATAATCCAGATTATATACTCACCAAAATGAGGACTGTGTTCCTCCGAATTCAGGAAAAAAAATTGTTGTACAATTAGCTATTTACAAAACAATGGGTAGCTGCCACTTGATTGTCTGAAATAGACAGTCAATTTGTAGTATGCTTCAATTCTAAAAGTAACATTTTTAGCCTGCAGGTTACTTTTGTAAGAAAATTTCTTTTAAATTATTTCTATCTAGAAGGGAGAATTCTGCCTTTGGTGATCATTAGTTTGAATGTTAGCAAATATATATAGAGATCTAGATGGATACGAGTTTTTTTAATCATGTAACACTGCGTTCAACTATATCTGCTATTGACTGTAGTACAGTTTTTCTTCTCTTCCTTGACATACCCAACATTAACCAGTTTTTCTTGTTTATGTAATTTTGTGCTAACGAGAGTAAGAAGAAGAAGACTTAGCTTTGATTCCAGTTTTTGGTGCTCTTTGTGTTGATAAATTTGTTACACTACAGTACTGATAATTCGTATAGCAATTGTATTACCAGACAAGCGGTGCGCCATTAGAGTTGAAACTACTAATGGCGCACCAGACAAGGGCTATAGATGGGATTGACACTAATGGCGCACCAGACAAGCGGTGCGCCATTAGAGTTGAAACTACTAATGGCGCACCAGACAAGCGGTGCGCCATTAGAGTTGAAACTACTAATGGCGCACCAGGCGCAGGGTGCGCCATTAGTATCAAAAAAAATTTTAACTAGTGCGCCTGTCCAAACATACTAATGGCGCATCCAGACACGGTAACTAGTAATGGCGCACCTGGCCCAGGGTGCGCCATTAGTATCAAAAGTTTTTTTTTAACTAGTGCGCCTGTCCAAACATACTAATGGCGCACCACCAGAAGGTGCGCCATTAGTAACCTGGATTACTAATGGCGCATTTAGAGTTGGTGCGCCATTAGTAAGTGGGCAGCAACAAGATATTTTGGACAACCTCTCTTACCCACACTCACTTTCTCCCCACTTCATTCTCTCCACCTCCTCCTTGTCTCGGGTGCCTCCTCTTTTTCACCTCATTTCCACCATAGATTCATTCAATTTAAGTGGTTAAATTACCTTGTTTTGATAGGTAAGTAAGGAGGGAAGCTATATTTATGTTGTTCTCCCTACAACAATGTGCACATGCACTTTTTATGGCCTAGCTAGATCTATGTATGTTTGTGGTGTTGCATATGTTTGTGGTGTTGCATATGTGTTTGTGTTTGGAGGTGTACCGGTATTTGAAATGCGATAGTTGCCAATATTTTGCCGGAATGTTGATTCATTTCCGTTTCGGCGAGAATTTTGGCATTAAGCATTCTTTTTGGTCCTATTTTAGGGAAAGTCATGCCAAATTTTTTCTTGGTTCTAAAATATCGTTTTGCTCTACCCCGCAGGCGACCATGGTCCGCATGATGACCGAAGGCATCGTGAATAGGTTTTTGAGGTCCGCGAAGGCCGAGATGCTTCAAAAGAACGAGACGGAGATAAGATGTCCGTGTCGAAGATGCAAGCTGAAGAGCCTTATTGCGGACCCAGAATCCTGGCAGGTGCGGGACCACCTGCTCTTGCGTGGTTTCATGGATGGCTATCGGTGGCAAGGTGATGAAGATGACTACGAAGTCGTCCATGGGGGTCGGGCAAGAAATGAGGAAGGGCAGCAAGACAACCACCGCGGCTCGGGCGGGCGAGAAGACGAAGAATCCCCAGGAGATGATCACGACGGTGATGCTGTACACAGTCATCATGTAGAAGATGCAGGACATGATGATGAGGAAGATGCCGGAGCAGACGACGGGCATGATCATGAAGATGATGATGCCGGCGGAGCAGACGACGCTGGACCATCGATGGGCTGGGTGCAGGACCCTCATATTCAAGAGCTGCTTCTCAAGCAGACGGATAACGCAAGAGCTGCCGCCCGAGAGAAAGCCAAGATGGATCAACTTGAGTTAGACACGGTTACTCCATTGTATGAAGGATGCAGGCCCGAGGATACCCGCCTGAAAGTAACGCTCATGGCTCTGGAGATGAAGGTAAAACACAAAATGACCGACGCATGCTTCGACGAGAACATGTCATTCTGGCACGAACGTCTTCCCAAGGGGAACAAGTGCCCGACCAGTTTCGAGGAGGCGAAGAAAATCGTGTGTCCTCTGGATTTACCGCACGTGAAATACCATGTGTGCATGAACAATTGCATCATTTATCGGGACGAGCACGCGGAGTCTACCATATGTCCGGTGTGCGGCGTCACTCGATACAAGAAGAGGAAGAAAGCTCCTCGAAAAGTGGTGTGGTACTTTCCGATCACTCCTCGTCTGCAGCGGTATTTCGCGGACCCTAAGGTAGCAAAGCTCCTGCGTTGGCACGCGGATAGGGAGGAGAAGAAGCGAGAAGATGACGCAAATGATCCGGAGATAGATAAAAAAGACAAGATGCTGAGTCACCCTAAGGATGCGAGCCAGTGGCAAGCGTTGAACTTCGAAGACCTAGAATTTGGGAACGATCCAAGGAACATCGTGCTGGGCGCGAGCACCGATGGAGTCAATCCGTTTGGCAGCCAGAGAAGCACACATAGCACCTGGCCTGTGTTTGTGTGGATGTACAACCTTCCCCCCTGGTTGTGCATGAAGAGGAAGTACATTCACATGAGTATGCTAACTGAAGGACCGAAACAACCAGGGAACGACATCAATCTGTATCTGGGGCTGCTGAAAGAGGAGCTTGACACGCTGTGGAAAACGCCAGCCAATACGTGGGACGCCGCAGAGAAAGAATATTTCCCTATGAGAGCCGCGCTGCTCACGACGGTGCACGACTATCTCGGTTACGGATATCTCGCGGGGCAGGTGGTCCACGGATTTTCTGGATGCGTCAGGTGCATGAATGACACAACGTATCGCTAGCTAGATAGAGATCCCGGGTCTTCGAAAACCGTGTTCATGGGACATCGAAGGTGGCTTCGCGACGATGACCCGTGGAGAAAACGCAAGGATCTATTCGATGGTGAAACCGAACCCCGAGGACGCCCGCGTACGAGGAGCGGCGAGGAAATAGACGAGCTGTTGAAAAATTGGAAAGACTGCCCACTGCCGGGAAAGAAGCAAAAGGCGCCAGAGCCGGGAAAGAAGCGAAAGGCGCCAGAGCCGCTGCTGAAGGTATGGAAAACGAGGTCTGTTTTCTGGGACTTGCCGTACTGGAAGATCCACCGTGTGCCTCACAGCCTTGATGTCATGCATATCACGAAGAACGTGTGCGAGAGTCTGCTTGGTACCCTGCTCAACATGCCAGAGAGGACCAAAGATGGGCCGAAAGCAAGGGCAGACTTGAAATCAATGGGCATCAGGCAGGAGCTTCACGCTAATGATGATGATGATGATGATGATGAGGCGAAGCAGGACACAGAAAGTCGTCGCAAAGGCAAAAAGGCCAAGAAGACCGGAAATGACTACCCTCCCGCGTGCTTCACTCTAAGTCAGGAGGAGATCGAGCAGTTTTTCACCTGCCTCCTAGGAGTAAAACTTCCTTACGGTTACGCGGGGAAGATAATCAGATACCTAGACCCAGCGAAGTAGAAGTTCAGCGGGATGAAGTCTCACGACTGTCACGTGCTGATGACGCAGATACTTCCAGTTGCAATCCGTGGGATCATGGACGCGCACGTCCGTGAAACGCTATTTGGCCTATGCAACTTTTTCAACGTCATCTCTCGGAAGTCGATTGGCGTGAGGCAACTCAGAAGGCTACAGGAAGAGATCGTGGTGATACTATGCGAGCTTGAGATGTACTTCCCGCCCGCATTCTTCGACGTTATGGTGCATCTGCTGGTCCATATAGTGGAGGATATCATCCAACTCGGGCCGACGTTCCTGCACAGCATGATGCCGTTCGAAAGGATGAATGGTGTCATCAAAGGATACGTTCGCAACATGTCACGTCCAGAGGGAAGCATATCCAGGGGCTTTCTGACCGAAGAGTGCATCTCCTACTGCACGAATTATCTAGGCATCGAGAACCCCGTTGGTCTGCCCGTCAACAGGCACCTCGGCAGGCTCGCTGGATGGGGTCACCATGAGGGTCGCCACGAAATGCATGTCGACTTCGAGGGTCGACTCGCCGACTTTGAAAGAGCAAACCTAGTCGCGCTACAACACATAGACGTGGTCGATCCTTGGGTGGTAGAGCACAAAACCTTTATTAAGAAGACGTACAATGACCGAGGCCAACAGAGGACGGACGGAGATATACTCAAAGAGCACAACTCATGTTTCACGCATTGGTTCAAGCAGAAGCTTCTGTCGTACCCTTTACATGAGGATTCTTCCGCGGAAGAACAACTCATATTCGCCTTGTCACAGGGCGCCGAGCACAACCTGATGACCTATGAGGCGTACGATATCAACGGCTACACATTCTACACCGAGGCCAAGGACATGAAGAGCGATGGTTATCAGAACTCCGGGGTAACGATGGAATTCTACACCGGTAACGACAAGGACAGATACTACGGAAGGATCGAGGAGATCTGGGAGCTGAGCTACGCTGGAGAGAAGGTCCCGATGTTCCGTGTCAGATGGGCCAAGAGCGTCCTAAAAGAAGATCGGTATTTCACCACCATGGTTATACCCGAAGCCAAATCCAAGACCGCAGGCGCAAACGTCACCGCAAAAAATGAGCCATAGGTACTGGCTTCCCAAGTGGACCAATGCTTCTTCATTACCGACCCGTCAAAGCCCAGTCGTGTTGTCGTGAGGAGAGGCAAAAGGAAGATCATCGGAATGGATGGAGTAGCCAATGAGCAAGACTTCGACAAGTACGGCGACCCGAGAATCGAACATGACGACGATGATGAAGTAGCAGCATACACCACAAGAAGAAGCAGGACCACCCTACCTAAAGGACGTCCGTTCCACAGAAGAACTCCATTTGCGAAAAAGAAGGGCAAGAAGATTGTGAACAGATAGCTAGCTAAGATCGATTGTATTTAAATCGTAGCCTTCATTTCTCGATTATATTTCATGGGCACTTTTTGAACTATCATGAATATTTTTAAATTTCATGGACACTCGATCTCGATCCCCCTCCATCTCGATCGCTAGCTATCCCACCTCGCCAGATCCGGTCCCCCTCGCCGCCGAGCACCCCCCGGTCCACCGGCCCCCCGCACCCCGCGCACCCTCCCCCGCTCCACTGGCATTGCTGTTTGATGATATTTTTAAAAAAATTATTACTGTCTTATAAAAAAATATTACTGTTATGATTTAAACAAGTTTGAACATATTTAAACACAAATAAATATCAAACAGCATTTTTAATGCATAAAAAAATTGTGGAGCCTGGGAATCGAACCCAGGACCTCCTGGTGTGAGAACTGGCTGCTGACCAGTCGAGCTAGTAGAGGGAACTTGGTGTGGATCAGGTAAGGTGGAAGATAACCTGTTGGCTCGAGCAGAAATAAAAAAAATACTAATGGCGCACCAGGGTGAGGTGCGCCATTAGTATGGATGTACTTATGGCGCACCAGGGTGAGGTGCGCCATTAGTATGGATGTACCTGTTGGATAACCTATCCCCTCTCTCTCCCTCGCCCTCGATCCCCTTCCCCTCTCCTCTCCCGACGCCGCTGCTCCACCGCCTCGACGCCGCCCCGTCGTCCTCGTCTCCGCCCCGACGCCCCGACGCCGCGACGCTGCCCTCTCCTCTTCGTGAGGGCAGCATTGTTCACTTTATTCCCTTTGAGGCTTGTGTTTTCAAATTCAGCGGGGAACTTGTATCGTTCGTGCAGCTTCGTGAAGAGGAGGTTGCGCAAATTCCCTCGGTCAGGATGCCTCAGGTTCTCGGTGTTGATCGAGACGGTGCTCCGGAGAATGCACCCGAGCTGAAGCGAGTACCCCTTGACTATTCGTTGGGGCGCCGTTGGATTCCCGTCGGAGTCCACTTCAGTAACTTCCTCCTTGAGGGTGCGGAGCACGGTCGGGCGCCGGTCCTTCCGTTGCCTCTTCGGTTGGCTGCCATCTGTGCGTGCGCCGCCATCATCAGTGGTGGCATCCTCGGCGGCACCATCAGTGGTGGCATCAGTGGGGTCATCCTCGCCGGTACCATCAGTGGTCTCAGGATCGGTGGGGAAGGCGGCGTCCTCATACAAGTGAGGTTGTTCCTCCATCTCCTGGGACAGCTTCCAGAATGGCTTGTCGACGCCCGAACCCCCGGCCTCATCGTTGTTGGCCATGTTTCTCTCTAAATAGGAACAAAGTTTGGTCAAAAAGTTGGTTATTGTCAAGGAACAAGATCATGGTCTCATCATTTAGGGTTTGTCGACACCGAGGCATCCTAAAAGCTAAGCTTTTATCATTGAGGGTTTTTCGACGCCGAGGCACCCTAAAAGCCTAAGCTTTCATCATTTCGGTTTTTATCGTCACCGAGGCACCCTAAAAGCCATGCATTAGTCACAAGTACGCCGGGGCACTTGATCCTACTTAATTACCTACTAAGATACCCCGGCCCATGCATTAGTCACAAGTACCCCATATGTCCTATTTTTAGCAAAGTCATGCTAAAATTCACGGAAAATTTCAGCATGACCTTTGCTGAAAATAGGACATATGGAGTACCCGAATTTGCCGGAACGGAAGTTAATCGACATTCCGGCAAACTCAAGGGCCTCTCGGGTGGACAAGGCAAAAAAGGCCTCCATCACAACATGGAAAATACATTGGCATGTGAAGAGGTGAAACAATATATGCATCTCCAAGCAGTATCATCTCCAAGCAGTATCATATTTGTAATGACTGAAAATATTTACTTCAGGAAATATTTACTACTGTAGTTTCTGTTACAAACAAAAAAAAGACTGAAGTTTGTCCTAGCTATATTTCAGGATGATTTTTCAGTTGCTCATGCTTTTTACAAATTGTAGCTACTGTTTTTTATACCTAAAAAAAATTGCCCTAGCTATATTTGCTACTGTTTTTATACCTAATTTTTTGCTACTGTTTTTTTAATTTGCTACTGCTTTTTTTTATTTGCTACTGTTTTTTTATACATACACCACCAAAGTCCAAAGAGTAACCACTTATTAGCTACCAGGAGTAAGTAACTAACTAAATACACTTCTATAACAAAATAAATCAGAAACTTAGTTTTCAGTGTAATGAAACTAATTTGGCGTTGTAGGTCTTGATATATTTTTCTTATGGACTTGATCAAATTTGAATAAGGACAAAGCTAGAACTTCAATTAATTTGGAATGGAGAGAGTAATCCACAATAGATAAACTGAAGCATACTAAATGAAGACAAGCTCTTGGATGCTACACCTTAGTTTTAGAATAGACAAACAGACACGTTCTAACTTCTAATGGAAAACATGGTTAGATAGATGATTACAAATTGCACATGAAAGAACAGGGGTAAATATTGTTAACAGAAGACAGCCAAACAAATATATTGCTCTTTATGAGGTTATGAGGTTACAGAGTACAAACTTAACTTGAGAATGACAGTGTTCAAAATAGTCAATGAAAAATTCATCAGTACTGAACATAATTAACAGAAGTTATTTTGATGGTATATAAGAATATTTATGGAACAAACAACATGAAGATAGCTGCAATCTTAAACAAAAATCAAAGCACACTTGTCTGTAAAAAGCTAACAAACTATGTGATGCTTCCAGCTAATATGTTCAGAGAACAGGAGCATGAGAAAAAATAACAGAAACTATATGATTTAACTGGTTTCAAAACATGAAGTCCTAAAAGCTCTTGTTTTTGACTTTGCATCCACTGATAAAGAAGAATCAGAGTAGTGAGCAAGACTGTAAATGTTCTGAAAATTAAAAGAAAAGAGAGATTGCATGTTCATCTTAGCTGCAGTATGCATAACAGCCTGGGTGCAGAAGCAAAGATACATGATGTTCTCCTGGGAAGATGACTAAATGCACAAGAGATAACGCATATTAACTCTCCATTAACTAATTCCTTTTAGAAGCAAAGATGAACTTGGGTGACCAAATGTGGTTCAAGTACTACTTTAAGATATAACTATTCAACAAGGACCAAAAATAATGAAACTTGCCTAACGTAAGCAACTAAATACTACTTGCCTAACGACGAGTAATTTGGAACGGAGGGAGTATATATTAAGTGATACTACATCTTTTCCTGCTGTGAACAGTACCACCTATGTTTGTTTGGTTTTTTTTTGCAGAGACAGATGCAGGGGAAATACATATAAAAAAGGCATAACAGGTTTGCCAACAAATCAATAATGACTAAGAAGGAAAGGCACACGCTTGATATACACAAAAATGATGAAATCAACTAATAAGGACTTGGACAACCCCCTAGCTAAATGACCTCCATTACAATTACTGAAGTATCAAGCAGAAAAACAGAGGAAAAGTATACCTAGACGAGCGTGGTGGTATAGGCGCTAGGCAGTAGGTTCTTTACCAGAGTAGTATGTGCATCATCAGAGGTTTGACACATAGGATTAAATGAACATAGTCACATAACCATCTCACAGCATCAGAGGTGGGAAATGGAGGCGGGGGTGATTTGGATGGGGTACCTGCGGGCGTAGAAGACGAGGGCGTCGTCGGGGACGAAGACGTCGACGCTGTGGATGTTGGTGGTGGTGCGACGAGGTCCGGGAGGCGACGAGGTCCGGGTGGTGGTGGTGCTCCGAGGAGACGAGGAGAGCGGCGCCGAGGAGGCGAGGACGACGGGGCGGCGGCGTCGGGAGAGGAGAGGGCGGCGTCGCGGCGTCGGGGCGTCGCGGCGGAGACGAGGACGACGGGGCGGCGTCGAGGCGGCGGGGCAGCGGCGCCGGGACAGGAGAGGGGAAGGGGATCGAGGGCGAGGGCGAGGGAGAGAGAGGGGATAGGTTATCCAACAGGTACATCCATACTAATGGCGCACCTCACCCTGGTGCGCCATAAGTACATCCATACTAATGGCGCACCTCACCCTGGTGCGCCATTAGTATTTTTTTTTGATTTCTGCTCGAGCCAACAGGTTATCTTCCACCTTACCTGATCCACACCAAGTTCCCTCTACTAGCTCGATTGGTCAGCAGCCAGTTCTCACACCAGGAGGTCTTGGGTTCGATTCCCAGGCTCCACAATTTTTTTTTATGCATTTAAAATGCTGTTTGATATTTATTTGTGTTTAAATATGTTCAAACTTGTTTAAATCATAATAGTAATATTTTTTTATAAGACAGTAATAATTTTTTTAAAAATATCATCAAACAGTAATGCCGGTGGAGCGGGGGAGGGTGCGCGGGGTGCGGGGGGCCGGTGGACCGGGGGGTGCTCGGCGGCGAGGGGGACCGGATCTGGCGAGGTGGGATAGCTAGCGATCGAGATGGAGGGGGATCGAGATCGAGTGTCCATGAAATTTAAAAATATTCATGATAGTTCAAAAAGTGCCCATGAAATACAATCGAGAAATGAAGGCTACGATTTAAATACAATCGATCTTAGCTAGCTATCTGTTCACAATCTTCGTGCCCTTCTTTTTCGCAAATGGAGTTCTTCTGTGGAACGGACGTCCTTTAGGTGGGGTGGTCCTGCTTCTTCTTGTGGTGTATGCTGCTACTTCATCATCGTCGTCATGTTCGATTCTCGGGTCGCCGTACTTCTCGAAGTCTTGCTCATTGGCTACTCCATCCATTCCGATGATCTTCCTTTTGCCTCTCCTCACGACAACACGACTGGGCTTTGACGGGTCGGTAATGAAGAAGCATTGGTCCACTTGGGAAGCCAGTACCCATGGCTCATTTTTTGCGGTGACGTTTGCGCCTGCGGTCTTGGATTTGGCTTCAAGTATAACCATGGTGGTGAAATACCGGTCTTCTTTTAGGACGCTCTTGGCCCATCTGACACGGAACATCGGGACCTTCTCTCGAGCGTAGCTCAGCTCCCAGATCTCCTTGATCCTTCCGTAGTATCTGTCCTTGTCGTTACCAGTGTAGGATTCCATCGTTACCCCGGAGTTCTGATAACCATCGCTCTTCATGTCCTTGGCCTCGGTGTAGAATGTGTAGCCGCTGATATCGTACGCCTCATAGGTCATCAGGTTGTGCTCGGCGCCCTGTGACAAGGCGAATATGAGTTGTTCTTCCGCGGAAGAATCCTCATGTAAAGGGTACGACAGAAGCTTCTGCTTGAACCAACGCGTGAAACATGAGTTGTGCTCTTTGAGTATATCTCCGTCCGTCCTCTGTTGACCTCGGTCATTGTACGTCTTCTTAATAAAGGTTTTGTGCTCTACCACCCAAGGATCGACCACGTCTATGTGTTGTAGCGCGACTAGGTTTGCTCTTTCAAAGTCGGCGAGTCGACCCTCAAAGTCGACATGCATTTCGCGGCGACCCTCACGGTGACCCCATCCAGCGAGCCTGCCAAGGTGCCTGTTGACGGGCAGACCAACGGGGTTCTCGATGCCTAGATAATTCGTGCAGTAGGAGATGCACTCTTCGGTCAGAAAGCCCCTGGCTATGCTTCCCTCTGGACGTGACATGTTGCGAACGTATCCTTTGATGACACCATTCATCCTTTCGAACGACATCATGCTGTGCAGGAACGTCGGCCCGAGTTGGATGATATCGTCCACGATATGGACCAGCAGATGCACCATAACGTCGAAGAATGCGGGCGGGAAGTACATCTCAAGCTCGCATAGTATCACCACGATCTCTTCCTGTAGCCTTCTGAGTTGCCTCACGCCAACAGACTTCCGAGAGATGACGTCGAAAAAGTTGCATAGGCCAAATAGCGTTTCACGGACGTGCGCGTCCATGATCCCACGGATTGCAACTGGAAGTATCTGCGTCATCAGCACGTGACAGTCGTGAGACTTCATCCCACTGAACTTCAGCTTCGCTAGGTCTAGGTATCTGCTTATCTTCCCCGCGTAACCGTAAGGAAGTTTTACTCCTACGAGGCAGGTGAAAAACTGCTCGATCTCCTCCTGACTTAGAGTGAAGCACGCGGGAGGGTAGTCATTTCCGGTCTTCTTGGCCTTTTTGCCTTTGCGACGACTTTCCGTGTCCTGCTTCGCCTCATCATCATCATCATCATCATCATCATCATCATCATATATAGCGTGAAGCTCCTGCCTGATGCCCATTGATTTCAAGTCTGCCCTTGCTTTCGGCCCATCTTTGGTCCTCTCTGGCATGTTGAGCAGGGTACCAAGCAGACTCTCGCACACGTTCTTCGTGATATGCATGACATCAAGGCTGTGAGGCACACGGTGGATCTTCCAGTACGGCAAGTCTCAGAAAACAGACCTCGTTTTCCATACCTTCAGCAGCGGCTCTGGCGCCTTTCGCTTCTTTCCCGGCTCTGGCGCCTTTTGCTTCTTTCCCGGCAGTGGGCAGTCTTTCCAATTTTTCAACAGCTCGTCTATTTCCTCGCCGCTCCTCGTACGCGGGCGTCCTCGGGGTTCGGTTTCACCAACGAATAGATCCTTGCGTTTTCTCCACGGGTCATCGTCGCGAAGCCACCTTCGATGTCCCATGAACACGGTTTTCAAAGACCCGGGATCTCTATCTAGCTGGCGATACGTTGTGTCATCCATGCACTTGACGCATCCAGAAAATCCGTGGACCACCTGCCCCGCGAGATATCCGTAACCGAGATAGTCGTGCACCGTCGTGAGCAGCGCGGCTCTCATAGGGAAATATTCTTTCTCTGCGGCGTCCCACGTATTGGCTGGCGTTTTCCACAGCGTGTCAAGCTCCTCTTTCAGCAGCCCCAGATACAGATTGATGTCGTTCCCTGGTTGTTTCGGTCCTTCAATTAGCATACTCATGTGAATGTACTTTCTCTTCATGCACAACCAGGGGGGAAGGTTGCACATCCACACAAACACAGGCCAGGTGCTATGTGTGCTTCTCTGGCTGCCAAACGGATTGACTCCATCGGTGCTCGCGCCCAGCACGATGTTCCTTGGATCGTTCCCAAATTGTAGGTCTTCGAAGTTCAACGCTTGCCACTGGCTCGCATCCTTAGGGTGACTCAGCATCTTGTCTTTTTTATCTATCTCCGGATCATTTGCGTCATCTTCTCGCTTCTTCTCCTCCCTATCCGCGTGCCAACGCAGGAGCTTTGCTACCTTAGGGTCCGCGAAATACCGCTGCAGACGAGGAGTGATCGGAAAGTACCACACCACTTTTCGAGGAGCTTTCTTCCTCTTCTTGTATCGAGTGACGCCGCACACCGGACATATGGTAGACTCCGCGTGCTCGTCCCGATAAATGATGCAATTGTTCATGCACACATGGTATTTCACGTGCGGTAAATCCAGAGGACACACGATTTTCTTCGCCTCCTCCAAACTGGTCGGGCACTTGTTCCCCTTGGGAAGACGTTCGTGCCAGAATGACATGTTCTCGTCGAAGCATGCGTCGGTCATTTTGTGTTTTACCTTCATCTCCAGAGCCATGAGCGTTACTTTCAGGCGGGTATCCTCGGGCCTGCATCCTTCATACAATGGAGTAACCGCGTCTAACTCAAGTTGATCCATCTTGGCTTTCTCTCGGGCGGCAGCTCTTGCGTTATCCGTCTGCTTGAGAAGCAGCTCTTGAATATGAGGGTCCTGCACCCAGCCCATCGATGGTCCAGCGTCGTCTGCTCCGCCGGCATCATCATCTTCATGATCATGCCCGTCGTCTGCTCCGGCATCGACTGTGTACAGCATCACCGTCGTGATCATCTCCTGGGGATTCTTCGTCTTCTCGCCCGCCCGAGCCGCGGTGGTTGTCTTGCTGCCCTTCCTCATTTCTTGCCCGGCCCCCATGGACGACTTCGTAGTCATCTTCATCACCTTGCCACCGATAGCCATCCATGAAACCACGCAAGAGCAGGTGGTCCCGCACCTGCCAGGATTCCGGGTCCGCAATAAGGCTCTTCAGCTTGCATCTTCGACACGGACATCTTATCTCCGTCTCGTTCTTTTGAAGCATCTCGGCCTTCACGGACCTCAAAAACCTATTCACGATGCCTTCGGTCATCATGCGGACCATGGTCGCCTGCGGGGTAGAGCAAAACGATATGTTAGAACCAAGAAAAAATTCGGCACGACTTTCCCTAAAAATAGGACCAAAAAGAATGCTTAATGCCAAAATTCTCGCCGAAACGGAAATGAATCAACATTCCGGCAAAATATTGGCAACTATCGCATTTCAAATACCGGTACACCTCCAAACACAAACACATATGCAACACCACAAACATATGCAACACCACGAACATACATAGATCTAGCTAGGCCATAAAAAGTGCATGTGCACATTGTTGTAGGGAGAACAACATAAATATAGCTTCCCCCCTTACTTACCTATCAAAACAAGGTAATTTAACCACTTAAATTGAATGAATCTATGGTGGAAATGAGGTGAAAAAGAGGAGGCACCCGAGACAAGGAGGAGGTGGAGAGAATGAAGTGGGGAGAAAGTGAGTGTGGGTAGGAGAGGCTGTCCAAAATATCTTGTTGCTGCCCACTTACTAATGACGCACCAACTCTAAATGCGCCATTAGTAATCCAGGTTACTAATGGCGCACCTTCTGGTGGTGCGCCATTAGTATATTTGGACAGGCGCACTAGTTAAAAAAAACTTTTGATAGTAATGGCGCACCCTGGGCCAGGTGCGCCATTACTAGTTACAACTCTAATGGCGTATCAGAAGGTGGTGCGCCATTAGTATATACTAATGGCGCACCGCTTGTCTGGTGCGCCATTAGTGTCAATCCCATCTATAGCCCTTTTTCTAGTAGTGTATATACTAATGGCGCATCTGGGGTGCGCCATTAGTATACCAGATACTAATGGCGCACCAGTGGTGCGCCACCATTAATGGCCAGATTAGGTGCGCCATTAGTAGGCCTTTTTCTAGTAGTGTTAGATTGTCGTTCATTGGCAGTTTGAGGGCCCGAGGCGCTTTCAAACATCAGTTTGAGAGAAAATCTGTTTGGCCTTAGTCCATGGAGTCCTTTTTTGGTATCCTTCCATAGGTAATAGTTTTACTTGCATTTTATTCTGAGCGAGTTTAATCTCTTTGGTATAACTTGTATCATCTGCTATCCAGTCATTGCATGTTTGATGTGTGAATTCTTAGGTCATATGAGCATGCAAAAATTGTCGCTTTTTGTTAGTCAGGCCAAAGTTGTTCCTGGACGTTACAACAAGAGGGTTTGTCTTTCCAGGCGCGGCAAAAAGATGTCTGTTCAAAAACAAGAAGTAATGATCACTGTCATTTCCATACTTTAGTCTATTTTTATAGTTTATATGTAAGGATTCATTGAAATTGTAGAAGCAATGAAGTTACGATGTGGCTTGAATCTAGGTAGTAATCATGCTTCAAGATATTTATGTAATTCCTATCATTCCATTGTAAAAATGGACGGGCGCGGCAACGCGCGCCTTCAATGATCTCTTTGGTATAACTTGTATCATCTGCTATCCAGTCATTGCAAGTTTGATGTGTGAATATGAGCATTGCTAAAATTGTCGCTTTTTGTTAGTCAGGCCAAAGTTGTTCCTGGACGTTACAACAAAAGGGTTTGTCTTTCCAGACGCGGCAAAAAGATGTCTGTTCAAAAACAAGAAGTAATGATCACTGCCATTTCCATACTTTAGTCTATTTTTATAGTTTATATGCAAGGATTCGTTGAAATTGTAGAAGCAATGAAGTTACTATGTGGCTTGAATCTAGGTAGTAATCATGCTTCAAGATATTTATGTAATTCCTATCATTCCATTGTAAAAATGGACGGGCGCGGCAACGCGCGCCTTCAATGATCTAGTGATTATACAATAAGTTTGCACACAACATCGCACCATATCTTGCCATGAAGTGAATAGTTCAAGTGAAGTAAATAGTTTCCTGAAGATAGTGGGCTTGTGAGCAAAATAGTATTTGTAATCTGTCAATGCTAACACAATTACCACAATATATAGAGCTTACCTGCACAAAGTAAATTAAATTGTTAATGCAGGCACACACAATTTAGAAAGATAGAGTTTGATTACTAAAAGTATATGTGCCAAATATCTCACCTACGATGTAAGGGCCTCTTTATAGACTATGTTCCTCGTGTATGTACCAGGAGGACGCTTGGAGCTCTTCTTTTTGCTATCATCTGAGTTCCTTTTTTTATTGTCAACAGCCGGAACTGCAAGGATCTTTACGTTCCTTCTAGCAGTAGATCTAGATATCGATCCCTATCACGCTGCCTCTTCCGCTCTTTGGCATCTGTAGGTCGTGGCTTAATGATGGATGATGTGAACCCATCAATATTGCAATTAGGTACGCCAACAATATCTACATAGCAACAAAAAAAACTCCACGTGTGTGGCTCCATAAGGCATGAATTATCAGTATAGTTACACTAATTTTAACCAAGAATTAGTTGCCTTCATACCAGTTAGGAGGTTGTCTTGCCCTTGAGGTGGCATATGGATCGTTTGACCTTCGTATGTGCCATCTATGTTTATCCATTCGCTAGCTTCATTATGATCCACATTTTCCCCATTCCATGCCTTGTCTCCTAGGCAGAATCAAGGACCATATTTTTTTAGTTACGTTAGAAACATGGAACCAATAAGTGGTATGATTTTGAAACTAATGAGGTTAATGATCGTGAAGTGCACCTTCAAAAATTCGCTTGTTTTGCAGCTGGGAGATCGTAAGTTGAGTTGTCCCTAACTGCGCCTCTTCGGGTGCTTTCTTTTTTTATAGGCTTCATGACGCTTCTTAAGTAGTTCATCTTTCTTCTGATGATCCATTTGCGCATATCGCTCCCTAGCACGTTGATTATTCCGTTCTCTCGCATCCGTAGGTTGCCCTTTCAGGTTGACAACACCTAAAAAATACATAATATAATAATTAGGTGTTGTGCAACACACGGTACATCTACAATTTATCTGACCAATCAATATTACTTGTGCTGATGGAGTTGGACAGTTCTTTGAAAGGAATACCTTGACCGGATGGTGCCGGGGAATCCATCTGCAAGGCAAGTTAGAGAAAATAATTAGAGGAAAAAAACACAGTAATGTATGCAATTAGACGACGACAAGATGCCAACAAAATATTGGAATTATTTGGTTTAAATTATTTTGAGAGTCCAAAGAGTAGTTTGAACAATGATCAATCATATGGCGTGAGAAATGATAACGATTATTGTTGAAATACAACTCCTCCAAAGAATTGCTTGAACAATGACCATATGATTTATAATACTCCCTCCGTTCGGAATTATTTGTCTTGAAAATGGATGTATCTAGGACTAAAATACGTCTAGATATATCCATTTCTGCGACAAGTAATTTCGAACATTTTTTCAGATACTTGTACAACATTTTTCCAAATACTTGTACAATATTTTTTCAAATACTTGTTCAACATTTCCAGATGCTTGTTCAATATTTTTATATACATGATCAACATTTTTAAAATACTTGGTCAACATTTTTTTAAATACTTGTTCAACATTTTTCAAATACTGTCAACACCTTTCAAATACTTGTTCGACATTTCTCTAATTTTTTTAAGAGTATATATATATATAGATATAGATATAGAACTTTTTAAAAGTATAAACAAAAGTAAAAAAAGAAAGAAAAAACGAAAACAAAAAACGTGAAAAAAACACAGAAAACAGGCTGGAGTTTCCTGCGCGCGTGGGCCGGCCCAACTGGCGTTTCGCTAGAAAAAGTCGCGCCCCTTTTTGTGGCATCTTTTCTAATCGGGTGCGGCTGTAGGCCTTGTTTATGTGTCAACAGCCCAAGGACACAAGTAGATCCACAGACGAAACCCCCTCAAAAAACAGGTCAAAAAAAAAGAAACCCCCTCAAAAAAGAAAAGAAAAAAATACGAGACGCCGAGGAAACCCTCGCGCATCACAGCCGCCTCCGCCACCGACCATGGCGGGCGCTCTCGCAATCGCCGCCGCCGCCGCCGCCGCCGGTTCTTACGACCGCGATTGGGCGGGGCTGCCGGAGGAAATACTCCTTCAGGTGCTGTCTGCGCCTCGTGGCATGCTGCTTACCTAGCCGTCCGCCGCCATCGCTTCCCCCTTCCGATCTCCCGGAAGCAGCTCCCCTGCCTGCTCTACGCATGCCGCGATTCCGCCGCAGACGGCGCCGTCGTCTGCTGCCCCTTCACCGGCGATTCCGTCCGAGCCCCCCTGCCGCAGCCCCCGCTCACCCGCCACTCCACGGTCGGCTCCGCGCACGGCTGGCTCGTCACCGCCGACGAGGCCTCCAACCTCCACCTCCTCAATCCTATCACTGGCGCCCACGCCGCGCTCCCACCCATCGCCACTCTCCACCACGTCGAGAGCTGTACCGACGCCGAAGGCCGCCTCATGTACAACGTCTTCGACAGGGGCGATCCCGAGCCGACCCCCTTGGACGCGCGCGAGGTCAGGGACTGCATGTACCACCGTGTCACGCTCTCCTGCAGCCCGTCAGCCGGGAGCGCTTGCATCGTGCTGCTGGTGCACATGCCGGTCGGCGAGCTCTCTTATGCCCGGCTCGGCGACGAGCGGTGGACGTGGATCTCCCCGACCACCAGCTCATGAGCATCAGCTGGGGCTTCATGGACTCTTTCTACAACGAGGATGATGGTTTGTTCTATGTGCTTCGCAGCCACAGGTCCGTCTTCACCCTGAATTTCAATGGGCCATCCCTTGTTGTCAAAAAGATCATGCGAAGAGTTAGGAAGGGAGATGATCCTTCTAGCATGTACATCCTGCAAGCTCCATGGGGTGATATTTTGCAAATATGGAGGTGGAGGAGCTACGTCGATTCATCAACACCTGTGGAGCTTCCTAGAGATCTGCTGGGTCACAACGAAGATGACATAGACCGGTATATTGAGCTGAGAACAACTGAAATAGAGGTCTATAAGGTTGACCTTGAGAACCAGGCACTTGTGAAGTTGACAAGCTTAGCGGATCATGCACTATTCCTTGGTTATAATAGCACCATGTGTTTTGCCACTAAAGATTTCCCAACATTGAAGCCAAACTGTGTCTATATCACGGATGACTCTTTTGAGTATGTCAACATGTGTAAGCATAACTGGCGAGAAATCGGAGTTTGGAATATAGAAAACAAGAGTCTGCAGACTTTTGATGGTGATTTGCTTACTAATTCCTGGATGAACTGGCCTTCTCCGGTTTGGATAACACCCTCCCTTTTCTAGTAAGTGACTTTTTATTTAATGATGCCATTGTAGACATTGCAGACTTGTTCTTGGCTTTCATTATTGACAAATTTTTCGTTGTATTACAGCTTAACTTGAGTTTTGTCCCACAACTATATCAATTCTCTATATTAAGTTATGAACTTTTCCCTATGTATCACTGGATAATTTTTGGCTTGAATATTGTCATTTTTTTGTTGTATTATAGATTAGTAATTTGATTTTTCCCCTCACAATTAAATCAATATTCTCTATATATTAGTTCCTATGTATTAGTGGATAACAATTTTGGGTTCTGTTAACACCATTCCATTAATCTCTTGTTAGAGCCATGTAGTTTATGTAAAGACCAGTCTAATTCGCTTTTGGGACCAGAGTGAATGACTAACTTTGTATTCGTGTTTGGCACCAAAGTGAAGGATAGTAATGACAACTTTTCATGTGGTTTAACAGAACTCCACTAACATAAGGTTTTTACACACTAGTATTAAGAGCTCAAAACTTGTATGCAGTGCTATGTAGGAAATAACCCGTTTTTCAACTGTAATATTCTTATTTGAACTAGTCATCAACCAGTGCAGATGGATGTGCTAAAATTTTCAGTAATACATTAACTGTAAAGGAGGTTTACTTTAACACAAGGACATGCTTTTCAAAATTATTACATCTAAAAACTATTACCGCCACTTCCTATTATGTCCAAGTTCCGGTCCTTCCCGATTTCTTCGCACCAAGTAAATCGATCTGTTATACACTTTGGTCCTCAGCAGTAAATGGAGTTTCTTCCTTGCCACAAATGGTGTGGTTTGCAATCCAAAAAATGAACCAAAAATCCACCTGAATAGCTTATTATGGATAAATCTGAGAACGGTTTTTAGAAAACTGGGTGAGATGGTTTGGTTTTTATGCTGGGCTTAATTGGTTCGGTTTATATTGGGTCAAGACTTTTTTTCAGTTCAGTTTAGTTTGGGTATGTGAGAAACGAGTTCGGGTATAATTGGTTATGGGCCTAAACAGTTTGGGTATTAGGGGCTACAAACTACAGGTCCCACCCGGTTTCTACGATGGTTCCTCGCCTCAACACCCAGTCACCCAGCAAACAACGGAGCAAGGGACTGAGAGAAAATAAAGAAGAGAGAAATCCATCTTCCTCCTGACTCCCCAATCGGCCGCACCATTCTTCCTCCCCGCCGGCCAATCCAACCTGAAGTCTTGCTGTGCCGCTCGCTGCTTCCCCGGCGCGGAGACGCCGTCGCAGGAGCCGCGTCTGTTGTAGCTGACTGCGCCGAGGAAGCCGTGGGCGCCGGCCGCGCCGGCCGTGCCAGAAGCGGCTGTTCCTAACCCCCATCTCGCAAGATCCATGAGCTCTCCGCCCCGCGATGAGCTGGTGGTGGGCAGGCGCGGTGGGCGCCGTCAAGAAGCGCCAGGACGAGAGCGCGGCGGCGACGAAGCCGTCCTTCAAGAGCGTGGCGCTCATCCTCTGCTCCACGGGCATCATCGGCACCTCACTCCTCGACATCTTGCCGCGCGACGACACCCTCGGTGGGCAATGGAAGGTATGCGCGGTCTCCCGCCGCGCGCCATGCACCTGGTCGACCCCACTGTCGTCCCCTGCTGTCACACACCTGCAGCTCGACCTCGCCAGAGCGTGGCCGAGGCACTCGGGTCGCTCGCCGATGTCACCCACGTCGCGTGGTCGAGCCACTCGATTGACGACCAGAATCGGGAGGTCAACGCTGGCATGCTCCGCAACGTGCTCGTCCTGGCACTTCGTTCAGCTATGGTCCGCTCCTAACCAATCTCAACCTATAAGCTAAAACCACGGTTAGTATCAATAGTTCAGTTCGGTTTAGGTGGATATAACTTCTGGTTTAGTTTGGTTTGGGTCAAAGTACGCCTTTCAATGGGTTAGTTTGGTTTGGTTTTTCTAAATTTAACATGTGGGTTCAGTTTGGGTATGGTTCAGTTCTCCAACCATTGCCAGATTTAATTATGGAAGAATACAGATCTTGGTATTTTCATTAAAGTAAATACCAAAATGGCAGCAAAGGTCAGCATCATGGTGTCGAAAGTTTTTCTTTATAAAGGATACGTACAACAGAAGAATCCAGAGGAGATGACACCAAGCATGCTCCTCTTTCTGAAGCAAACTTCTTGTCTATGTACACAATGGTAGCATGGAATGGGCACTGGTAGTGCAATGATTCCAAGGCCTTCTACTGAGCCAGATATTTATGCAGTATGTACAAACCAAAGTATATAATACATGCTAAGCTGGTGGGCCTAGAATTGCATAACTGATCACTACATATAATTGCATAGAAAATCCATCACAATAGATGTGAAAGCGATACAGAGACTAACATTATTTGTTATTACTGCTGGGGAGTGGGGATAGTACTCATCTTTCTCCGCTGGATGCACCATCCGAGTAAAAATAGACACCATTACATTTTTACACATTATGCAATGGAACAGGGGTAATAGAAGGAAGGGTCCCATCAAAACCTTATTAAATTATTGAGTCTAGCATGTTTCTCTCTGTTTTAACACACCATGGAACACATGAATCAATTTATCTTGGGAGAAGGGAGCACTCCTGGAAGGCATAGTATGTATGTATATAAAGAAAACACAGTAAAATTCCAATTGAAGTAGCACCCAGACCTTTTTAGTATTTTCATTTAGGGCAAAGCTAGCGTGAATATCGTACAGCTAATATTTGGAATCACATCAACGCAATAAGCTACATAAATAAACATGGATATTTATATCTTTATTGATTAACCTCGAAAATCTGTATGGCATTCAGTGTTTACTAAATAGAACAAAATCTTAAAATGATTTGTACAGTTAGTGATTATCCTCTGTAGAAGTTCTGCAAAATTGTTGTAAAAGGCAATCTCACTAAATATAGCAGTATCTTCTGTGTATAAACCTCATGCTCTTAACGGCTTGAACTTTTGCATGATAAAGCACAAATGCTCCAGAAAGATTCGCCAATTAGATCTCACTGATCATTTAGAATCATATATCTAGTCTCTCACTTTGCTTGAGTCATGTGGAACACCATGGCTCTCTCTGTTCTCAAACATTAGATCATCGTAATGAAGCAATGATAACATACCTGAAACAAGAGATGATGGCCTAGGAACAATCAAATAAGGTTCCCCACACAGTTTAACATCCATACCTATTATACTGAACTTCCTTGATCATTGTGGAAAGCGGTGATCAATGATCTCAAGTACCAATTAATTAATCATATGAATCAATGATCGCACACCTGAAACAAAAGGCAAAAATTAGATATTAGCTTGTAATCCGTGAGCGCTCCTATTGGCAGAAAACATGAAGTGCTCCACCTCAAAGCTGACCTTCCATTTCATTTCAGGTACTCAACTAGCAGAGAAAGGTGCACAAAATTCTAATTACAAATGGATTTTTTCAGCTCAATTAAACAACAATATAGAGCTGAAGTATGTATGCATTGGACCCTAAAGACTTGAAGCCATTGAATAGCTGCTGCGATGCTCAGATTTCTGTTTTTGGTTCTAAGCTTCAGAAGAAGATGCGAGACTCTAATATTTTTGTTGTGGGATCTGGTGCTCTTGGATGTGAATTCTTGAAGAACTTTGCTTTAATGGGGCTTTCTTGTGGCCGTAAAGGGGAGCTAACTATAATAGATGATTATGTCATTGAAAAAAGCAACTTGAGCCGGCAATTCCTGTTTCGTGATTGGAACATTGGACAGGCAAAATCTACAGTATCCGCTACAGCTGCTAGTGCTATCAACTCCAGCCTCCATATTGATGCTCTGCAGAATCGTGCCTGTCCAGAGACTGAACTTGTTCTCAATGATGCATTCTTGGAGGGCCTTGATGCTGTGATCAATGCACTTGATAATGTCAATGCTAGGATCTACGTGGACATGGGATGCCTGTACTTCCAGAAACCATTCTTGGAATCTGGAACGCTGGGTCCCAAATGTAATACACAGATGGTGATTCCTCACCTTACTGAAAACTATGGAGCTTCACGAGATCCTCCTGAGAAACAGGCACCAATGTGCACAGTTCATTATTTTCCGCACAATATTGACCATTGTCTAACATGGGCTCGCTCAAAGTTTGAGGGTCTGCTAGAGAAAACTCCAAATGAAGTGAACTCATTTATATCTAATCCTGCTGAATATGCTGCTGCTATGAGAAAGGCAGGTGATGCTCAAGCCAGGTAATTGTTGGAGCGTGTACGTGAATGCCTTGACAAGGAGTGATGCGATAAATTTGAAGACTGCATAGCCTGGGCAAGACTGAAGTACTACATTCCCCTTTGAATTCAACAATTTGTTATTGGCTTTCTTCCTCTTTCTTTTCCTCTTAGCTATTTGAAGTTAAAATGGTTTCACTTTGATTATATATTGCCAACAAATAGGACAGTATCTTTTGTGCTCCAGATGCCATGCCATGTAATAACATCTGTTTTCTTTTGCCACGTTTGAAGATTACTTCTCTAATCGTGTGAAGCAGCTAACATTCGCATTTCCTGAGGATGCTGCCACTAGCACTGGTGCTTCTTACTGGTCTGCCCCTAAGCGTTTCCCTCACCCGGTGCAATTCTCAGCTGTTGATTCATCTCACATTCAATTTATATTGGCTTCTTCCATATTGAGAGCGATGTCTTTTGGGATCCCCATACCGGACTGGGTGAATAACATACCGGACTGGGTGTCTTTTGGGATCCCCATACCGGACTGGCCGATATAGTAAGTAAGGTTGCAGTGCCTGAATTTGAGCCAAAGAGTGGGGTTAAGATTGAAACAGATGAGAAGGCTACTAACCTCTCCAGTGCCTCAGTTGACGATACTGCTGTTATCTAAGACCTTTTAACCAAGCTGGAAGCATGTGCCAAGAAACTACCTTCAGGATTCCAAATGAAGCCTCTTTTTAACTGCTTCTGATGTGTTAGAGTATTCAAGAGGTTGACAAGCTGAAGGGAAGTTCATTGCAGGAAGAATCATTCCAGCTATTGCAACTACGACGGCCTTGACTATTGTATTTTTTTTTTTAGTTTGAAAAATATTCTGTAAAAAAGATAAAATGGTCACAGGCCTTGTGTGCCTTGAGCTTTACAAGGTTCTGGCACGCAGTTGAAGACTACCGCAATACGTTTCACAGAAACATTTTGATGTTGTTGTGGCTTGCGAGGATGACAACGGGAACGGCATTTATATATCTCTTATCTCCATTTACTTCCAATAGGCAGGCGCCGTCACTCTATTGTGAGGATAGATGACGAGTGTGCAAAGAATTCCTGTGGAGAGATGTTTGAAACACGCCTGGTGATCGCTTATGGTGTTAGCGCCCATCTCCATCGCGTTTTGTGTGGGTCCTTCGGCTCTGTTGTTGAATGCCAACTATTTGCAGGTGTGCGATGCTGTCTGATGTTTTGATGAATGAAACCATAGAATGTTATCCACTGGGTAGCATTGGGTTGATATTTTTGGGGTTGCTTGATGATGTGTTCATTGAGTCATTACAATTGTCGTTTACTTCGTACCTCACTGCAACCATCACTTTATTCTTCCTCGCAGTTGAGCTATGAACATATTGTTGTTGTGGTTAAGCAAAACTGTATAGCAGTTTTGCATTTTTTTTTCAACTTGGCTGATCCCCTTTTCATTGCTTTGACATAATGGAAATACAAGAGCTAGCCAGTTCCAAGCGAGGTTCAGGAAGCAGGAAAGGGGATCTTATGAGCATGGTTACTATATCCAGTTGGAGAGCTTTTTTGCCCTACTGTTGGAGATGCTCTTATGAGCATGGTTACTATATCCAGTTTTGTATGGCATGCATGGTTTTAGGTTGTCAATTCGACTACCGAAACACGTCTTACACGTCATTAAAAATATATCCTAATATTCGCTGTAGAATGAAGCTTTAAAGTGCTTATTTTAATGTTTTTATAGGATCATTCAACATGAAGGTAATGTGTAGATCAGCATTGCAATGTATGCACTTTTTCCCCTACGCAGAAAGGTACACTGAAACATTAGTTTTAAAAACGGTGATCCATACAAAAAGAAAGAAAGAAAGTAAACATAAAACGGCAAAAACACACCGTTTCATACATAAATCCCAATCCCAAAAAAGACATAAAGCATAGGGGGAAACCTCATTGTACCCCCCCCCCCCCCCCCCTTGAATTCACGCGTATACACGCTCCCCCCTCCCCCCGTTACTTATTCACCAATGACACATCCATCTATTTCCCCTTTAGCCCAATGCTTTAAATGTCGCAAGCAAACCCACCCTCGTCCTCGTCGTATCTCAGATCTCGTCCTCACCACATCACACTGTACCCTTCTCATTGCCGCTGCAGCCAGATCTAGAGCGGCTGCAAAAGCGGCGATTGTGGGCGCGACATCGCCCCCGGCCATGGTGAACTTGGCGGAGCCGTTGCCTGCGGCTTTCCCATCGGATCTCACCAAGGAAGGTGGCACTAGGGAGGCGGGCGGCGGGGCCGCGGAGGTAGATCCAACGCCGTCGAGTGCCCATCGAGGGAGGCTGATGTCGCTGCCATCGATGCTCAAGCCCTGGGGGAGCCAACGACGGCTGCGGTGCGTTCCCATTAACCGCCATGGTGAAACCATCGCCCCGGACACGGGGTCCTCCTCGAATCAGCAATATGAGGTCAGCGAGAGGCTACAGCTTGGCCTTGGCGAGGTGGCAGAGGCATCGGGCACCAGCAACCCCACAGTCAACAAGTACCCTGAGGTCACCGAGGCGGTTTCTCCACAGCCGTTGAAGGCACGCCCTGGCCGCCCGCGTCGCCTTGCTATGCCATCCCTCGTGGCCACGACCGCCGTGAGTGCGTCGCAGCAGGCGTTCGAGCGTGAGCGGCGGTCGGTCCGCGCGGATGCGCTCAAGAGGCCGCGATTCTCCGTATCACTCTCCACAGAGGAGATTGAGGAAGACATCTACGGCCTCACCGGTGCACTCCCGCGTAGCCGCCCTCGCCGTCGGCCCCGCAAAGTGCAAAAGCAGCTCGATGTGAGTTCCCGTGCCTCCTCTGCTCCCTCCCCCGACCCCCTTACATTCCAGCCCCTGTCGCTCCTCCCTAGGGACCCGTTTTTAATTCCATAATAAACACTCCTGTCCCCAGCTGCTATTTCCCGGCGCGCGGTTATCGCAGATCAACGTGGAGTCCTACCGGGTGCCGGACAATCGCTGACCCTGTCAACTCAATAAGCGCCTCCACCCAACAGTAAGCAAGCAAAGTGAATTCGCAGATCACAATTCACATCCAATTCGGTGCTGCCATTGTTAGCTACATAATCCATTGATTAATTGTTCCGAAGAGTCAGAGTTGGTATGTATGGATCCCACCAGGAAACTAGTTGTAAGCAGCAAGTGATGACTTGTTAGTGATTTTTAATTTTGAGTTGTACTCAGTGATATTCATTTCCATAATAGCACCAGTGGTTGTTCGTTACTTTGGTATCATCAGCAATTGGAAGGACGTAATGTGGTGTACTAGTAATTGCATTGCTCTTGATGCTCGAGTTAGTATGTTCGTTGATGCTAGTACATTCGTTCACATACATCCCTATTGCAATCTCAATGCAAGTACCAGCTTCAGTGCATACGGTTTCTTGCTATTTTTTCTCTAGAAGATGTTTTTGCTAGCTAACTGCAGTGGCGAGTGCCAGTACTGTTTGGTCGCGTTGTAGCTGGTTGACATGTGGGGCCGGGACCAAAAGGTTTCGAAAACCCAGGCACCGTGTGGTCTTGCCAGTGGGTGCTGCGTAGTTCGTCACTTTTTCCTGATTCCTCGTGGGGTTGGCGTGTCTGGGAGACCCGAGTGAGGTAATTGAATGGCATACATGTATCCAAACCCTTGTGGTCCCTATCGTCGTCCTGGAGCGTCCCAGGGTTCGCTGACGCCGCATGGTCCATACGCTTTCTGGGTGTGAGTGGGGCTGATGGATGGGCACAGTTCGTGCACACGTTTTTTACGGGATTAAGCCGGATTATTTCTTTATTCTACCAGAGCGACTATTCCTACAGTTTTCATGTCTTTTGTGACAATGCTATGTTTTGCACTTCCAAACCTATCAGATTCATTTCTTATTCGTATTCCTAATACTTTGATTCATCTCAAGTCTTTTATTGTCTATTTGAAATGATATATTTCATAATAAATTTCCATGCAACTCGAACCAAAAGATTCGTAGCATATCTCCAACCCAAAATAGGCGGCATAAATTTCAAACGATTTACCCAAGGCTCGCAAATGAATCAAACTTCTAATCTGGCCCCTCTAAATCATGGTAGAGAGTAATTATAGGCAATCTATGTGAGGAGGCGATTAATGATCTAGCTTTTACATCCGATGTGTTCTCTCTCCTCACATCTCGCACTGTTCCCTCTCTCAGCCATCAATGGCATGCTTTTCCTCAATTTTGGCAAGATTTCACGGCCGCAATTAAGACCTAGCGGGGGCATCTCAATCAAAAACCGGTCTTTCTGCTTCCCACTATCTTCATAAAAAAATGCGCCAAATATTGAGGGGTGGTGGGAGTTTAAGTTGTTGATGTGATCCCCTACTCATTTGGGAGATGAAATCTAAGGCATGTTCAGACAGCCCAAACTTGTGCACGACTCCACCATATGACGGTGCGCTACACCTAGGGTGGCCCGTCGGATGGCAAGCTGGATGTTGGGCTGGCCCTAGGGGCCAGCGGACCATGACAATTCAGAAGGCCTCCGACTAACGCAAGGAGCCCTCGCCAAGAAAGTCTAGTACCTTGGCAGGCACGCAAAGGACTCCTCCACTGAGCATGGCTTTAGGTCGGTAGGATTCTTGTAACCCTAGGCATCGTCCACCTTTATAAGGTGAGGACAGTGGATAAGTCAGGGAAGTCAATGTTTTGGTAGATAGTACCTCCATCTGGGTTTATTAGCCCCCCTTGTATTTTGGATCCAACTTTGACTTTCTATTTGACTAAAAAATACAAATTATATAACAGTGCGCTACACCTTGGGTGGCCCGTCAGATGGTAAGCTGGATGCTGGGCTGGCCCTAGGGGCCAGCGGGCCGTGACAATTTAGAAGGCCTGCGACTAATGCAAGGAGCCCTCTCCAAGAAAGTCTAGTACCTTGGTAGGCACACCAAGGACTCCACCGAGCATGGCTTAGGTTGGTAGGATAGATACTACCTCCATCCGGGTTTATTAGCACCCCCCCCCCCCCTATTTTGGATCCAACTTTGACTTTCTTATGACTAAAAAATACAAAATATATTTTATAAAAAGCATATTGTAGATTTGTATTTGAAAGAGATTTTTCATGGCATATTTTGTGTGACATATAAGTTAAATTTTATTAGTTAAAACTCATGGTCAAACTTTGACCGAAAATAAAAGGGAGCCTAATAAACCCCGGACAGAGAGAGTACAACGGCCGCTTGCCTGCGCCAATCCATGGGAGGTGGATAAAGGTGAGTTTGAATCCATGAGAGAAGAGAAATGGCATTTTACTAATATTTGAAGAAATGTTGAGTCATTTTACTAAAGGTCGAATGAGAATGAACGTGAAAATAGGCATTTCTAGTGGTTTTGTCCCGCTTGCAAAAATAACATTAATACTGCCTGTCCTACGTCTATAAACATTTTCTTCCAGGATCCAATGCAAGAGAGATGTACCTCACGCAATGTCAACCCCTCAATGTCAACCCCAATGCAAAAAGGCAAATCGAACCTTGACGGGATTCAGAAAAATATCAGAGAAATCGACGGGATTCATGTACCGTTGTACAGGACGCGCTGGCTTTTGCATTAGAAATTTATAACCATCGTCACCCATTGAAGCTGGGATAGCTGCCGAGGCCATTCCGGCCTGGTGCTGAAGCCTCCAAGCAAAGGTACGAATCTTTTGAGCAACTGGAGGCCTTCAAGATTAAGTCCCAGCTTGGAGCAGGCCTATCTGGAGATGATGACATCGTTCGGGTCATACCTCGCCTTCAGAACCTGCAAGCATAAACTGCCCGGACGTTGTATTAGTTGCCAGGCTTGCCGTGACAAGAGGGCTTTGGTTAAATACCAAGCACCATTCTTGGCAAGATAATCTGTTTTAAAGCGGGGATGTACATAGAGCAGCAGAAGATGCACCACATGTCTTCAGCCCTCTGTGATTCTATTCAGCATCTATTGTTTTAGTAGCCCATTTCGACATTATATGGAGTTATTTGAAGCTCTTCTAAGTTTATACGTTTGCTCCTTGTTCTCTCGCACAATTGTGTTTGTCGTGGAGTCCTCAACAGGTTAGGTGTTTATGCCACCACTTAAAAAATCACCAGATGGCCCAATTCGTGCGATCTGTACTCGATTTTCCATTGGAGTTCTCCAATTGGGATCTGGAAGGCTGGCGATGGTGACCATCAAAGGCCTTTGATTGATGGGTATGTGAAGATCAGATCTGATCTTCAGTCACAGGAATAGAATGTGCTCGGGAGATATGAAGGTTAAATCAGTGGAGAATTCAAGAACATTATGCTGTAGTTACCAGAAATAGGAAAAACAACCTGGGGGTTCTTAAGGCCTCGTTTGGTACAAGCGGATCGACAGGGTTTCTAGAGGATTAACCTCACGGGGCCCAGAAACCTCACTAATCCTCGTCGGCCCATTTGTTTCACGGGGTTTGCACAGCCCAACCCCTTCGACCCCCCTTCGGTCCCCTCCAATCCACGCGTCTTCCAAGCCTCGAGGGCACCCGTAGGGAACGAGACGGGCAAGACGCACCGAGACAGACCGTCGTCCCGCCGCCACCGAGAGGAGTAACCCCGCCGCCGGATCTTCATCGCCCTGCGACCGCCAGATCGTCGGCGTCCTCCTCCGCTGGATCTTCCCGAGTGAATCCTTCCCTGTTCTCCACTTCTCCATCCCCTCCCCTGCAAACCCTAGGGCCATGGCCAGGGACACGGCTTCTTCCTCCTCGCATGGAGTTAAGAACTTTCCAGCTCATGGTCTACTGTTCTTGTCCATCTCCGTTTTGAAGGCCCGTTGGCTACTAGATGCTGCAATTCTTCAGTTTGGAGCAGATTTAGATGATAGAACTGCTTTACTAAATTTTTTAATGGTTGCCAATGCTTCGTTAGCACATTGGTTGAAAGAACAAAATTGTGAATGATGGTGTTGGATGAGAGATGATCTGATTGTTTATTTTTCTGCTCTTCTGAACCAAACAGTGCCATGGGACTTGCCATTTGTAATGATGTTAGGCTTAAGGTCTCTCAAACTTCTTTGGTTGACTGAAATAGTTCAGAAGGCAGTGTTCTGTAGGTTGAATATTATGTGCATTTTCATTGCAGAAGTTAGCCTCACAGTGGACCTTATACAAGTTAGCGTTAATGGTACAGTAGTTGTACTAGCTTTTGATCACCTGGATAAGTCAAGGAGAGGTGGGCATTTGAATATGTGCCAACTATTCTGTTTCATGTCTCTTTTTTTTAATGGCAAAACTAACTTTCTTTACTTGCTATAGCTCATAATCCCTGCCAACCAAACAAGTTTTTCATATAAACAGGATTTGTGGCTGGAGGGGTTTGGGATTTTCAAGAGGTTTCGAGGGGATTGGGTGGAAGGAAGGGATTCACCAAATCCTCTGAAATCCCCCCCCTCCCCAAACCTCCCCAATCCACTTCTACCAAACAAAGCCTAAGGGATTTCTTTTCCTTAGGTGAGGGGAAAACCAATCAGCCTCCACCTTTTCCGGCTTCCCGGATGTATACGATAGCAGTATAGCGCTATGTTCCTCCTTGCATTTTTTGGCAAGTGGTTTGTAATTAACCTTCATGGTTCCCTTAATGAAACCGGTGAGCACAACACAAAAATGTCCTACAGAAGAATATTCAAGGCACTGCCGTACAGGTAACGTTCTGAGGGTATATAGAGCATGCAAGTTATAGTGGAGCACCGATGAAAAAAAGTCAGTTAACCTCAGAGACACCCAAGCATCCTGAAAATGATAGATGCAACGCCACATTGATAGTTTACTTGTCAATTCATCAGTTCGCTGCCAGCGATCGGGGAATCATTCGGTGTCTGAATTCCTACAAGTGAGACAAGGATAAGACAATGGATGTGGTTTCATTCTTCTTCATCGGAAATACCGATGAAGTAAACACCAGATTTTGCTAAGATATGAACTTTGAACTTTTGAATGCATCGTCCTTGCAATGTGCGCGATGATCTCCAACTAGGATCTGGAGGGCTGAAGATGGTGGTCTGTGAGGGTTTTGACCAATGGAAGGGGCGGGATCCCGTTATGTAAAGATCACAGCTAATTTTCAGTCACATGTATAGAATGAGCTCAGGAGAGATTAGTTAAATTAGTTGAGAATTCAGAATATTATGATGCTATATATGGCTCATGGAAATAGAAAGATAAATAGATCCTGGGGGTTCCTACGGATTTCTTTTGGTTATGTGAGTGGCAAACCAATCTGCCTTTACCTTTCTGAATGTTATAGGACAGCAGGCTGCTCAGTGTTCACCTTAGATCATGTGTGATATTTCTCCTTGCATTCTGAGCAAGTGGTTCGTACTGAACCTTAATGGTTCCCTTTTAATGAAATCTGCAAGCTACAACAGATAAAAAAATGTCCTACAGAAGAAGCAGCCTTACAGGTTATGTTCTAGGACAGAGTACCCATTTCCCATATCAATCAACCAATAAACCTCGCAGGACACTGGAAATTGGGTCACAGCCAGTAATGTGGGGACTCAATGTCTAAATTCAGAAATACAAATCCGCGCAGCTTTCGTTCTTGTTCAATGCAAATGAAGATAAAGTAAACTCCAAATTTCGTTAAGATGCCAACTCTGAATCTTGGAATGCATCTCTAATCAAGTAATACGATCATAGAATTATAGTGTTAAATGCCAACTCTGAATCTATGAATTTGTCTCCAATCAAGTGCTCCCTCCATCCCAAATTAGTTGTCTTAGATTTGTCTAAATAAATCTAGGACAACTCCTGTGGGACGGAGGTAATAGTATATAATCAAAGAATTACTGTGATGAATTTCATTAAGATGCCAACTCTGAATCTTTGAATATATCTCCAATCAAGTAATACAATCATAGAATTACAGTGATAAATTATGCTCAGATGCTAACTCCGAATTTGTGAATTCATCTCTAATCAAATACTATAGTATACAATCACAGAATTGCAGTAACAAATTGTGTGAAGATGCCAACCCTGAATCTCTAAATGCATCTCGAAGCAAGTAAAACATTGGGTTACAGTGATAATTTCTCAAAGGACAAAGCTTGGGAACTTATCTCCGTCCTCTGGTCGACGTCCTCGTCCACCTCGAAGAAATGCCAGCTCGTCTCGTTGAACGCACGGGCGAACCAGTCCTCGTCGTCCACATCCCCGGCCTCGTCGATCCGCTGCTCCCACGCGAACCGCCCTGCCTTGAGGACAAGATTGGCCTTGGCGGCGGGCCCCGAGCGGTTCTCTTCCGCCTGCAGAGCGTACCGCCGGAAGCTGTTGCCGAGCACGCAGACGCGGCGGAGCTGAGCGCGGGGCTCCCAGTTGGCCGCGAGCAGCGCGTCGTAGAGCGACGCCTCGCAGTGGGGCATGTACAAGAGGGTGGGCTCCTCCACGCGGCGGCCGCACCCGTCGTCGAGGCTCGGGACGGCGAAGCCGAGGGCGACGGCGACGGCGCACTCAACAGAGGAGAGGACGGGGTCGAAGAGGTCGGCCGTGGCGGAGGCGCCCGCGAGGAGGTCGCGGCGGAGGAGGGCCGCGAGCGCGAGCTGGAGGCGCGCGGCCGGGGAGGACTCGAAGCTGCCGACGCCGAGGAGGGAGAGGCGGGCGGGGCCGAGCGAGGCGAGACGGCAGCAGAGCGGGGAGTCGGGGAGGAGGAGGCGGCGATAGAGGCGGGATGCCTCGACACGGGAGATCGCGGCGCGGGCGCGGTCGAGGAGGCGGGAGACGCGGGCCGGATCGAGGGAAGGGTCGGAGGGCGCCCAGGGGATCGGGGTCAACGGGAGTGGCGGCGGGGCGTCGAGGTGGGAGGTGGTGACCGTGGCGTCTCCCCTGCGGCGGCCGCCACGCCGGCGGACGACGGTCCAGTCGGCGCCAGTGGCGACAGCGACCGCGGCGGCGGCGGCCATGGGTTGGGGGCTTGGGGGTTCGGGGTTGAGAAGAAGATGGTGGATGGAGGCCGTCTAATGGCAAGACTGGACGGTCCAGATATTCAAATACGAGACGGGCCGATTAGTTTTTTTTTTTAAGAGACGGGCCGATTATTAGTGCTACTACAACATTCCTGTGGTTTTTTTTAGAAAACATTCGGTGATGGTTACCAGGACAGTAGAGGATAATTGGTTTGATGCCAATATTTGCCATTGTCAATATTTGGTGAGCCAACAATTGGCAATATCAAAAGTTGCCAAAAACTGGCATCTCTTAGATGGTTGGCAAGTAAATAACCAATATTTGGCATTTGCCAATTTCTGGCATCAAACCAATCAAGCTTCCCCAGCCCATCAGGGTTCAAATCTTAGAACCCGCGTTTGAGTCCCGGAGGTGACGCGTAGTGCTTAAAGATTTTCTTTTATAAAAATCTATATCTATCTATATCTATACCTACTATTAAAGGGAATAGGTATTCTTGGTTTGGTTTAGTCCTTTTCTTCATTTGGTTTGAGTGCACGCAAAAGTTTCGTACTTCTATACCTACTATTAAAGGGAATAGGTATTCTTGGTTTGGTTTAGTCCTTTTCTTCGTTTAGTTTGAGTGCACGCTAAAGTTCGTACTGTTGGCTCGTATACATGCTAAGCGATCTGGGCCAGGTACTTGTATGTTGATGGGTTTTTTATGGGCTTTCATGGAGACCGCGAAAAATAATTGGGTCAAAATAAATTAGCATTGTGGGAATTGGACACAGGACCTTCTGTCTGGCTTTTCGATGTAACAACCAATGACCTATGCGCCTTTCACATTTACTAATCTCAACTCACTCTAAATATACAAGTGGCAGTCATCATGTTTAGGGCGAGCTAATTAAACGAATGAGCTAATTAAAGGTAGGATTGTGGGCTTAAATAAAATATTTAAACGGATGTGCCTAATTAAAAAAGGATTACGGGTAAACCGGTGGAATAACTAAAAGAAAGATTGTGGTTTTAATAAATTCTACATGAAGGATTTGAGGTAAAAAGAAAGGATATGTAGGCTTCAATGTGTTGGCGCTACTAAATTAGAAAAAGGAAGGATTTTATTCCCGACAAAAACGGGTGAGGACTTTATGGTAATTAAAGGAAGGATTATACTTAAATGACATTAAAAAATTATACTTAAATGGAATCAGTGAGAGATTATGCACCGCAAATAAAATATAAACACGACTAAATTGCATCGTATCTTTTTATGTTCGTTTTGTAGAAGGGTGATGCGTTGCAGCATGTTCTTTATAGTGAATCAGGTGCTGTGAGAAAATTATGCTTGCACAAAAAAAATCATTTTTTTCCGTTGCAACGCACGGGCATATGTGCTAGTATACCTTCAAAGGCTAGTCCTGGATGGTCTTTGTTTTTTTACATTGGTGCTTGTATTATTTCTGAATTTATTTCAAGCTTCCGACGATGTTCGTTTAGTGGAAGAGATGCTCATGTCGACTACGAGGCGCCTGTGATGACTTCATAAAATCTGAAGATGTTATGTCCGCTTAGTCTATCGAAAGTACTCATAGGGATAGTATGTGTGTGCGTGCGTTCATAGGGATGAGTGTATGCTCGTATGTACGAGCGACTTCGATTGTACTGTTCATAGATGACCGATCTCAAACGTACATGAAGAACTTCGTGCCCCGAGTCGCGTTCGGTGGTTCCTCGTGACGCTCTTGTTGGTGGCGGCAGTTGGCACTTGGCTCACTGCTGCTAGAAGGAGGCGCGCTAGGATCCTCGGAAATAAGCTCGATGTCTCCCCTGGTATGCAAGAATCCCTTTCGCTCGCTTTCGCCGACGACAGTCACCATGGTGGTGGTCAAGTTGATAGGGGCTGGTATGAAGGCGGTTCTTGCGACTGGTTCTAGAGGAAATCATCCATGGTGCTTGAGCTTTGGCGCTCTAGGCGGTCAGCCGACTTGCAGCGTCGCCGCGCCACCGAATCCTCTGGCTGAAGGCTGGCCAAACCTCCTCCTCCTAGCCTTGAAGCTACTCCCTCAGTTCTAAAATAGATGACCTAATTTTATACTAACTTTAGTACAAAGTTAGTATAAAGCTGGGTCATCTATTTTGAAACAGAGGGAGTACATGGGAGGCAGTGCTACTCTAACTCGATGTTTATGGCTTGCTGCAGTGAAGAACTCGTCGGACCAAGTGGTGATGTCCCCAGCGTCGGCGAGTTTGGAGTCGATCGGGAGTGGCTTGGACCTGATTGTGTTCCTCTTCAGATCTTTGGGGTCCTTTCCGCATATTTCAGGGGTTGCTTTGAAATTTTTAGTTTGTTGTGTATCTTATTGCTCTGGCTTCAAATAAAGTTTGGGGTCCTTTTGGACTCTGCCATTGTTCCAAAAAAAAATGAAGAGCATTGCCCGTTCTTCTTCTTAACCAATTTGACCCAGTCTTCTTGTCCGTTCTTCTTGCGCTCCATCAAGTGGGCACAGTGGCCCATGACAAATGATTCAGGCATTATTCGTGCTCTGTTCTACCCCCAAACCCCCTCCATTTTCAAGATGGAGTAGAAAAAAACTGACGAATCGACTGAAAACAAGACCAGCAAAGAGCAGTATGCTTTAGGGTTGAACCGACCTGGATTGAAGAACTCGCAAGGCCTCACAATAAATCAGTAAAAAGACCCAACCCTCCCCCCTCCCTCTCTCAAGAATGATTTGAACTAGGAGCGTGACCCAGACCTCTCTCTCTTCTCACTCTTCCTCTCGCAAGAAAGAAAGAGAGATTTGAAGTGGGAGTGTGCTGTGGGAACGCCTCGGCCCACTCCACGAATGCGAAGGCTAAATCGGTGAAGGGTGTTAGGCCAACTCCAGCGCACGACCCCGAACGGACGTCCGTTTGGCCCGGATTCTGTCCGTTTGGGGCAGGCAATCGGGTCATGTCCGGGCCATTTCTGGGATGCGGTGGCCGTGCGTCCAATGCGCGGACGCATCCTTTGGCTGTATCATGTCCGCCACCTTTTTTCAAACGCAAATATTCGAATAACCACGACTCGTAGTTCATGCCAGCGGCCCTAGTTCACGCTGGCAACACAACCAGCCTACACGACCTCGCCGGCAATACAGCCAGCGGTCGGCAACACACCCAGCCTTCAAAATGAATAGTTTTGTCGCCGGCAACACAACCAGCGGCCGGCAACACAGCCAACCTCCAAAATGAGTAGGTTTGTCGCCGGCACACAGCCAACAGCCGACACCCATGCCAACCTCCAAAAAGAACGGCCACGGCCGAACAGACCACCTAGTTCAGGTCGTCGGTGTCGAACATTGTTGGAAATATGCCCTAGAGGCAATAATAAATTGGTTATTATTATATTTCCTTGTTCATGATAATCGTTTATTATCCATGCTAAATTGTATTGATAGGAAACTCAAATATATGTGTGGATACATAGACAACACCATGTCCCTAGTAAGCCTCTAGTTGACTAGCTCGTTGATCAATAGATGGTTACGGTTTCCTGACCATGGACATTGGATGTCGTTGATAACGGGATCACATCATTAGGAGCATGATGTGATGGACAAGACCCAATCCTAAGCCTAGCACAAGATCGTGTAGTTCGTTTGCTAAGAGCTTTTCTAATGTCAAGTATCATTTCCTTAGACCATGAGATTGTGCAACTCCCGGATACCGTAGGAATGCTTTGGGTGTACCAAACGTCACAACGTAACTGGGTGGCTATAAAGGTGCACTACAGGTATCTCTGAAAGTGTCTGTTGGGTTGGCACGAATCAAGACTGGGATTTGTCACTCCGTGTAAATGGAGAGGTATCTCTGGGCCCACTCGGTAGGACATCATCATTATGTGCACAATGTGACCAAGCAGTTGATCACGGGATGATGTGTTACGGAACGAGTAAAGAGACTTGCCGGTAACGAGATTGAACAAGGTATCGGGATACCGACGATCGAATCTCGGGCAAGTACCATACCGGTAGACGAAGGGAATTGTATACGGGATTGATTGAATCCCCGACATCGTGGTTCATCCGATGAGATCATCGTGGAACATGTGGGAGCCAACATGGGTATCCAGATCCCGCTGTTGGTTATTGGCCGGAGAACGTCTCGGTCATGTCTGCATGGTTCCCGAACCCGTAGGGTCTACACACTTAAGGTTCGATGACGCTAGGGTTATAGGGAATAGATATACGTGGTTACCGAATGTTGTTCGGAGTCCCGGATGAGATCCCGGACGTCACGAGGAGTTCCGGAATGGTCCGGAGGTAAAGATTTATATATGGGAAGTCCTGTTTTGGTCACCGGAAAGGTTTCGGGTGCTATCGGTAACGTACTGGGACCACCGGGAGGGTCCCGGGGGTCCACCAGGTGGGGCCACCGGCCCCAGAGGGCTGCGTGGGCCAAGTGTGGGAGGGGACCAGCCCCAGGTGAGCTGGTGCGCCCCCCACAAGAGGCCCAAGGCGCAGGGAAGGGGGGAAGGGGGAAACCCTAGGCTCAGATGGGCCTACGGCCCACCTAGTGGTGCGCCCCCCTCTCTCCCCCCTTGGCCGCCCCTCCAAGTCCCATCTAGGGCTGGCCGCACCCCTTGGGGGGGAACCCTAGATGGGGGCGCAGCCCCTCCCCCTCCCCTATATATAGTGGGGGTTTTGGGGCTGCCAGAGACACGAGAACATCTCTCTCTTGGCGCAGCCCTACCCCTCTCCCTCCTCGTCTCTCGCGGTGCTTGGCGAAGCCCTGCGGGATTGCCACGCTCCTCCTTCACCACCACGCCGTCGTGCTGCTGCTGGACGGAGTCTTCCCCAACCTCTCCCTCTCTCCTTGCTGGATCAAGGCGTGGGAGACGTCACCGGGCTGCACGTGTGTTGAACGCTGAGGCGCCATGGTTCGGCGCTTAGATCGGAATCAACCGCGATCTGAATCGCTACGAGTACGACTCCTTCATCCGCGTTCTTGCAACGCTTTCGCATCGCGATCTACAATGGTACGTAGATGCACTCCCCTTCCCCTCGTTACTAGATTACTCCATAGATTGATCTTGGTGATGCGTAGAAAATTTTGAATTTCTGCTACGTTCCCCAACAGTGGCATCATGAGCTAGGTCTATGCGTAGTTTCTATGCACAAGTAGAACACAAAGTAGTTGTGGGCGTCGATTTTGTCAATTTACTTGTCGTTACTAGTCTTATCTTGATTCGGCGGCATCGTGGGATGAAGCGGCCCGGACCGACCTTACACGTACTCTTACGTGAGACAGGTTCCACCGACTGACATGCACTAGTTGCATAAGGTGGCTAGCGGGTGTCTGTCTCTCCCACTTTAGTCGGATCGGATTCGATGAAAAGGGTCCTTATGAACGGTAAATAGAAATTGGCATATCACGTTGTGGCTTTTGCGTAGGTAAGAAACGTTCTTGCTAGAAACCCATAGCAGCCACGTAAAACATGCAACAACAATTAGAGGACGTCTAACTTGTTTTTGCAGGGTATGCTATGTGATGTGATATGGCCAAAAGGATGTGATGAATGATATATGTGATGTATGAGATTGATCATGTTCTTGTAATAGGAATCACGACTTGCATGTCGATGAGTATGACAACTGGCAGGAGCTATAGGAGTTGTCTTAATTTATTGTATGACCTGCGTGTCAATGAAAACGCCATGTAATTACTTTACTTTATTGCTAACCGTTAGCCATAGTAGTAGAAGTAATAGTTGGCGAGACAACTTCATGAAGACACGATGATGGAGATCATGATGATGGAGATCATGGTGTCATGCCAGTGACGAAGGTGATCATGCCGCACCTCGAAGATGGAGATCAAAGGCGCAAGATGATATTGGCCATATCACGTCACCTTATGATTTGCATGTGATGTTTGTCATGTTTACATCTTATTTGCTTAGAATGACGGTAGCATAAATAAGATGATCCCTCACTAAAATTTCAAGAGACGTGTTCCCCCTAACTGTGCACCGTTGCGAAGGTTCGTTGTTTCGAAGCACCACGTGATGATCGGGTGTGATAGATTCTAACGTTCGAATACAACGGGTGTTGACGAGCCTAGCATGTACAGACATGGCCTCGGAACACATGCGAACCACTTAGGTTGACTTGACGAGCCTAGCATGTACAGACATGGCCTCGGAACACAAGAGATCGAAAGGTCGAACATGAGTCGTATAGTAGATGCGATCAACATGGAGATGTTCACCGATGATGACTAGTCCGTCTCACGTGATGATCGGACACGGCCTAGTTTGACTCGGATCATGTATCTCTTAGGTGACTAGAGGGATGTCTATCTGAGTGGGAGTTCATTGAATAATCAAATGAACTTAATTATCATGAACATAGTCAAAAGGTCTTTGCAAATTATGTCATAGCTTACGCTTTAGTTCTACTGTTTAAGATATGTTCCTAGAGAAAATTTAGTTGAAAGTTGATAGTAGCAATTATGCGGACTGGGTCCGTGTACTGAGGATTGTCCTCATTGCTGCACAGAAGGCTTATGTCCTTAATGCACCGCTCAGTGTGCTGAACCTCAGCGTCGTTTGTAGATGTTGCGAAACATCTGGCATACACGTTTTGATGACTACGTGATAGTTCAGTGCGTAATGCTAACAGTTTAAAATTGTGGCACCAAAGACGTTTTGAAACGTCACAGAACATATGAGATGTTCCGAAGACTGAAATTGGGATTTCAGACTAGTGCCCACGTCAAGAGGTATGAGACCCCTGACACATTTCTTAAGCCTGCAAACTAAGGGAGAAAAGCTCAGTCGTTGAGCATGTGCTCAGATTGTCTGAGTACCACAATCTCTTGAATCGAGTGGGAGTTAATCTTCCAGATGAGACAATGATGGTTCTCCATAGTCACTGCCACCAAGCTATTAGAGCTTCGTGATGAACTATAACATATCAGGGATAGACATGATGATCCTTGAGCAACTCGCGATGTTTGACACCGCGAAAGTAGAAATCAAGAAGGAGCATCAATTCTTGATGGTTAGTAAAACCACTAGTTTCTAGAAGGGCAAGGGCAAAAGGGAAACTTCATGAAACAGCAAATCATTTGCTGCTCTAGTGAAGAATCCCAAGGTTGAACCCAAACCCGAGACTAGGTGCTTCTGTAATGAGGGGAACGGTCACTGAAACAGAACTACCCTAGATACTTGGTAGATGAGAAGGCAGGCAAGGTCGACAAAAGTATATTGGATATACATTATATGAATGTGTACTTTACTAGTACTCCTAGCAGCACCAGGGTATTAGATACCGGTTCGGTTGCTAAGTGTTAGTAACTCGAAATAAAAGCTGCGGAATAAACGGAGACTAGCTAAAGGTGAGATGATGATATGTGTTGGAAGTGTTTCCAAGGTTGATGTGATCAAGCATCGCATGCTCCCTCTACCATCGAGATTGGTGTTAAACCTAAATAATTGTTATTTGGTGTTTGCGTTGAGCATAAACATGATTGGATTATGTTTATCGCAATACGGTTATTCACTTAAGGAGAATAATGGTTACTCTGTTTATTTGAATAATACCTTCAATGGTCTTGCACCTAAAATGAATCTCGATCGCAGTGATACACATGTTCGTGCCAAAAGATATAAAATAGTAATGATAGTACCACATACTTGTGGCACTGCCATTTGAGTCATATTGGTATAGAACGCATGAAGAAGCTCCATGTAGATGGATCTTTGGACTCACTCGTTTTTGAAAAGATTGAGACATGCGAACCATGTCTATTGGTATATATACATGAAGAAACTCCATGCAGATGGATTGTTTGGACTCACTTGATTTTGAATCACTTGAGACATGCAAATCATACCACATGGGCAAGATGACTGAAAGGCCTCGTTTTCAGTAAGATGGAACAAGAGAGCAACTTGTTGGAAGTAATACATTTGATGTGTGCAGTCCAATGAGTGCTGAGGCACGCAGTGGATATCGATATGTTCTTACTTCACAGATGATTTGAGTAGATGCTGAGAATATTTACTTGATGAAACACAAGTCTGAATTATTGAAAGGTTCAAGTAATTTCAGAGTGAAGTTGAAGATCGTCGTGACAAGAGAATAAAATGTCTATGATATGATCATAAAGATATCTGAGTTACGAGTTTGGCACACAATTAAGACATTGTGGAAAGTGTTTCACAATTAATACCGCCTGGAACACCACAATGTGATGGTGTGTCCGAACATCATAACTGCACCCTATTGGATATGGTGCATACCATGATGTCTCTTTACCACTATCGTTTATGGGTTAGGCATTAGAGACAACCGCATTCACTTTAAAAGGGGCACCACGCAATTCCGTTGAGACGACACCGTTTAGAGAAACCTAAGTTGTCGTTTCTTAAAAGTTTGGGGCTGCGATGCTTATGTGAAAAAGTTTCAGGCTAATAAGCTCGAACCCAAAGCGGATAAATACATCTTCATAGAATACTCAAAACAGTTGGGTATACCTCCTATTTCAGATCTGGAAGCAAAAGTAATTGCTTCTAGAAACGAGTCCTTTCTCGAGGAAAAGTTTCTCTCGAAAGAATTGAGTGGGAGGATGGTGGAGACTTGATAAGGTTATTGAACCATCACTTCAACTAGTGTGTAGCAGGGCACAGGAAGTTGTTCCTGTGGCACCTACACCAATTGAAGTGGAAGCTTTTGATAGTGATCATGAAACTTCGGATCAAGTCGCTACCAAACCTCGTAGGTCGACAAGGATATGTACTACTCCTGAGTGGTACGGTAATCATGTCTTAGATATCATGTTGTTAGACAATACTGAACCTACGAGCTATGGAGAAGTGATGGTGGGCCCATATTCCGACAAATGGTTAGAAGCCATGAAATCCGAGATAGGATCCATGTATCAGAACAAAGCATGGACTTTGGTGAACTTGCCCGATGATCGGCAAGCCATTGAGATAAATGGATCTTTAAGAAGAAGACGGACGTGGACGGTAATGTTACCGTCTATGAAGCCCGACTTGTGGCAAAGAGTATTTTCACAAGTTCAAGGAGTTGACTACGATGAGATTTTCTCATCCGTAGCGATGCTTAAGTCCATCGGAATCATGTTAGCATTAGCTGCATTTATGGAATCTGGCAGATGGATGTCAAAACAAGTTTCCTTACCAGTTTTCGTAAGGAAAGGTTGTATGTGATACAACCAGAAGGTTTTGTCAATCCTGAAAGATGCTAACAAGTATGCAATGCTCCAGCAATCCTTCTAAGGACTGGAGTAAGCATCTTGGAGTTGGAATGTACGCTTTGATGAGATGATCAAAGATTTTGGGTTTATACAAAGTTTATGAGAAACTTGTATTTCCAAAGAAGTGAGTGGGAGCACTATAGAATTCCTGATGAGTATATGTTGTTGACATATTGTTGATCAGAGATGATGTAGAATTTCTGGGAAAGCATATAGGGTTATTTGAAAAGTGTTTTTCAATGGAAAACCTGGATTAAGCTACTTGAACATTGAGCATTAAGATCTATAAGGATAGATAAAAAACGCTTAATAGTACTTTCAAATGAATACATACCGTGACAAGTTTTTGAAGAAGTTCAAAATAGATCAGCAAAGAAGGAGTTCTTGGCTGTGTTACAAGGTGTGAGTATTGAGTAAGACTCAAGACCAGACCACAGCAGAAGAGAGAGAAAGGACGAAGGTCGTCCCCTATGCTTTAGACGTAGGCTATACAGTATGTTATGTTGTGTACCGCACATGAAGTGTGCCTTGCCATGAGTTGGTCAAGGGGTACAATAGTGATCCGGGAATGGATCACATGACAGCGGTTGAACTTATCCTTAGTATCTAGTGGACTAAGGAATTTTCTCGATTATGGAGGTGGAAAGGAGTTCGTCGTAAAGGGTTACGTCGATGCGAACTTTGACACTAATCCAGATGACTCTTGAGTAGTAAACCGGATTTGTATAGTAGAGCAGTTATTTGGAATAGCTCCAAGTAGCGCGTGGTAGCTGCATCTACAAGATGACATAGATATTCGTAAAGCACACACGGATCTGAAAGGTTCAGACCCGTTGACTAATAACCTCTCTCACAAGCAAGATATGAACAAACCCCATGGGTGTTGGATTCATTACAATCACATGGTGATGTGAACTAGATTATTGACTCCGGTAAACTCTTGGGTATTAATCACATGGCGATGTGAACTAGATTATTGACTCTAGTGCAAGTGGGAGACTGTTGGAAATATGCCCTAAAGGCAATAATAAATTGGTTATTATTATATTTCCTTGTTCATGATAATCGTTTATTATCCATGCTAAAATTGTATTGATAGGAAACTCAAATACATGTGTGGATACATAGACAACACCATGTCCCTAGTAAGCCCCTAGTTGACTAGCTCGTTGATCAATAGATGGTTACGGTTTCCTGACCATGGACATTGGATGTCGTTGATAACGGGATCACATCATTAGGAGAATGATGTGATGGACAAGACCCAATCCTAAGCCTAGCACAAGATCGTGTAGTTCGTTTGCTAAGAGCTTTTCTAATGTCAAGTATCATTTCCTTAGACCATGAGATTGTGCAACTCCTGGATACCGTAGGAATGCTTTGGGTGTACCAAACGTCACAACGTAACTGGGTGGCTATAAAGGTGCACTACAGGTATCTCTGAAAGTGTCTGTTGGGTTGGCACGAATCGAGACTGGGATTTGTCACTCCGTGTAAACGGAGAGGTATCTCTGGGCCCACTCGGTAGGACATCATCATTATGTGCACAATGTGACCAAGGAGTTGATCACGGGATGATGTGTTATGGAACGAGTAAAGAGACTTGCCGGTAACGAGATTGAACAAGGTATCGGGATACCGACGATCGAATCTTGGGCAAGTACCATACCGGTAGACAAAGGGAATTGTATACGGGATTGATTGAATCCCCGACATCATGGTTCATCCGATGAGATCATCGTGGAACATGTGGGAGCCAACATGGGTATCCAGATCCCGCTGTTGGTTATTGGACGGAGAACGTCTCGGTCATGTCTGCATGGTTCCCGAACCCGTAGGGTCTACACACTTAAGGTTCGATGACGCTAGGGTTATAGGGAATAGATATACGTGGTTACCGAATGTTGTTCAGAGTCCCGGATGAGATCCCGGACGTCACGAGGAGTTCCGGAATGGTCCGGAGGTAAAGATTTATATATGGGAAGTCCTGTTTTGGTCACCGGAAAGGTTTCGGGTGCTATCGGTAACGTACCGGGACCACCGGGAGGGTCCCGAGGGTCCACCAGGTGGGGCCACCGGCCCCAGAGGGCTGCGTGGGCCAAGTGTGGGAGGGGACCAGCCCCAGGTGAGCTGGTGCGCCCCCCTACAAGAGGCCCAAGGCGCAGGGAAGGGGGAAGGGGGAAACCCTAGGCTCAGATGGGCCTAAGGCCCACCTAGTGGTGCGCCCCCCTCTCTCCCCCCTTGGCCGCCCCTCCAAGTCCCATCTAGGGCTGGCCGCGCCCCTTGGGGGGAAACCCTAGATGGGGGCGCAGCCCCTCCCCCTCCCCTATATATAGTGGGGGTTTTGGGGCTGCCAGAGACACGAGAACATCTCTCTCTTGGCGCAGCCCTACCCCTCTCCCTCCTCGTCTCTCGCGGTGCTTGGCGAAGCCCTGCGGGACCACGCTCCTCCATCACCACCACACCGTCGTGCTGCTGCTGGACGGAGTCTTCCCCAACCTCTCCCTCTCTCCTTGCTAGATCAAGGCGTGGGAGACGTCACCGGGCTGCACGTGTGTTGAACGCGAAGGCGCTGTGGTTCGGCGCTTAGATCGGAATCAACCGCGATCTGAATCGCTACGAGTACGACTCCTTCATCCGCGTTCTTGCAACGCTTCCGCATCGCGATCTACAATGGTATGTAGATGCACTCCCCTTCCCCTCGTTGCTAGATTACTCCATAGATTGATATTGGTGATGCGTAGAAAATTTTGAATTTCTGCTACGTTCCCCAACAAACATCTCCTTCTGCCAGGCCTCGAACCAGCTCCTCGTCTTCTCGCTCATCTTGCTCAAGTTGGCGCTCATGATCTCTAGCGTCACCTCCTTTGCTTTGGTTGTGGCATTGGCGGCCTCGATGTCAAGCTGCCTCTGCCGGGACGCCTCCTCCATGTCGATCTTCCTCTTCTTGGCCGCCTCCTCCAACTCAAGCTTCTTCGTTTGAAGCTCCAGGTATTGCTTCATTTGCTCCGCCTTGCCTTGTCGCTTTTTCTCACCCCTCACTTCCTTTTGAGACATCATGCCGTGCAAAGTCTCATGCCAGGCAAAGGATGCCGCATCACGCTTGTCGTCCATCTTGGAGTTGGTCTTGCCCCTCGGCCTATTCAACGCCTCACCATCTCCACCTTCGGCCAACGTGACCGTCTTCTTGCCTCTCTTCTTTTGAAGTTCGCGGTATTGATCTTTGAACTTAGGGCAATTATTGATGATCGTCCGACAATGCGTAAGAGTGAATGGCTTGTCATTGTGTCGGGCCTTGAATGCTTCCAAAGATTGAAATGCCTACACGATCAACAACAATTGGACATGCAAACATATAGAAGGCCGAAGTCACGGCCATGGCAACGAAAGATAAGAGACCATACCATGTCCCCAATGCCAAGACCACTCACGGGACGTGCTTCAACGCTCTCAAGTGCGGCACAATACTTGTTGCATTCTTGTTGGATGAACAACCACCTCTTTTGAACCGAGGTGATGCCACGTTCACTCATAAATTGGTAGGGCGGAAACAAGTTTCTTTCATGGAATGTTTTGTGAAGTCTTGTCCAAAATACAAGTCCCTTTTGTTGCGCTCCAATCATCTTGTGAGTATGATCCCGTTCAAATTATCGTCTTCCTCTTTTGTGCTTCCGCTCTTTGGGTGAGCTCGTCGATGGACAATGGCTCGCCCACAATATCGATGCCTTCCTCTTCTTCTTCATCACCTTCACCTTCGCAATAGATGTCATCATCTTCAAGCCACGAGTCACCATGGTTTGCGGCCTCAAAGTCTCCATCGGCAACGTACTGGCCGCGGCCATCCTGACTCTGGGTCTCCTCGGGATCGAAGGCATCGCCATGCCCATCCATCTGGAAGGCCTCGCCACGACCCTCGTAGATGACATTCTCCATGAACTGGTTGTAGAAGGGGTCCTCGACCGTTGGTGTTGGTGTTGGTGTTGGGGAACGTAGTAATTTCAAAAAAATTCCTACGCACACGCAAGATCATGGTGATGCATAGCAACGAGAGGGGAGAGTGTTGTCCACGTACCCTCGTAGACCGACAGCGGAAGCGTTATCACAACGCGGTTGATGTAGTCGTACGTCTTCACGATCCGACCGATCAAGTACCAAACGCACGGCACCTCCGAGTTCTACACACGTTCAGCTCGATGACGTCCCTCGAACTCCGATCCAGCCGAGTGTTGAGGGAGAGTTTCGTCAGCACGACGGCGTGGTGACGATGATGATGTTCTACCGACGCAGGGCTTCGCCTAAGCTCCGCAATGATATTATCGAGGTGTAATTTGGTGGAGGGGGGCACCGCACACGGCTAAAAGATCTCAAGGATCAATTGTTGTGTCTCTGGGGTGCCCCCTGCCCCCGTATATAAAGGAGCAAGGGAGGAGGAGGCCGGCCCTAGGAGGGGGCGCACCAAGTGTGGAACCCTACTAGGACTCCCTAGTCCTAGTAGGATTCCACCTCCCATATGGAATAGGAAAAGAGGAAGGGAAAAAGAGAAGGAAGGAAGGGGGCGCCCCCCTTCCCTAGTCCAATTCGGACCAGACCAAGGGGAGGGGTGCGGCCACCCTTGAGGCACTTTTTCTTCTTTCCCGTATGGCCCAATAAGGCCCAATACGTATTCCCGTAACTCTTCGGTACTCCGAAAAATACCCGAATCACTCGGAACCTTTCCGAAGTCCGAATATAGTCGTCCAATATATCGATCTTTACGTCTCGACCATTTCGAGACTCCTCGTCATGTCCCCGATCTCATCCGGGACTCCGAACTCCTTCGGTACATCAACATACATAAACTCATAATAAAACTGTCATCATAACTTTAAGCGTGCGGACCCTACGGGTTCGAGAACTATGTAGACATGACCGAGACACGTCTCCGGTCAATAACCAATAGCGGGACCTGGATGCCCATATTGGCTCCCACATATTCTACGAAGCTCTGTATCGGTCAGACCGCATAACAACATACGTTGTTTCCTTTGTCATCAGTATGTTACTTGCCCGAGATTCGATCGTCGGTATCTCGATACCTAGTTCAATCTCGTTACCGGCAAGTCTCTTTACTCGTTCCGTAACACATCATCCCGCAACTAACTTATTAGTCACAATGCTTGCAAGGCTTATAGTATGTGCATTACCGAGTGGGCCCAGAGATACCTCTCCGACAATCGGAGTGACAAATCCTAATCTCGAAATACGCCAACCCAACAAGTACCTTTGGAGACACCTGTAGAGCACCTTTATAATCACCCATTTACGTTGTGACGTTTGGTAGCACACAAAGTGTTCCTCCGATAAACGGGAGTTGCATAATCTCATAGTCAGAGGAACATGTATAAGTCATGAAGAAAGCAATAGCAACATACTAAACGATCGGGTGCTAAGCTACCGGAATGGGTCAAGTCAATCACGTCATTCTCCTAATGAGGTGATGTGACGCCCCCGATTTGACCGTACACTAATCATGCACGCAAATGTGTACGATTAAGGTCAGGGACTCACGGGAAGATATCACAACACAACTCTAAAACATAAATAAGTCATACAAGCATCATAATACAAGCCAGGGGCCTCGAGGGCTCGAATACAAGTGCTCGATCACAGACGAGTCAGCGGAAGCAACAATATCTGAGTACAGACCTAAGTTAAACAAGTTTGCCTTAAGAAGGCTAGCACAAACTGGGATACAGATCGAACGAGGCGCAGGCCTCCTGCCTGGGATCCTCCTAACTACTCCTGGTCGTCGTCAGCGGCCTGCACGTAGTAGTAGGTACCTCCAGTGTCGTAGGAGTCATCGTCGACGGTGGCGTCTGGCTCCTGGACTCCAACATCTGGTTGCGACAACCAGATAGAAAGGAAAAGGGGAAAAGAGGGAGAGAAGCAACCGTGAGTACTCATCCAAAGTACTCGCAAGCAAGGAGCTACACTACATATGCATGGGTAAATGTGTAAAGGGGCATATCAGTGGACTGAACTGCAGAATGCCAGAATAAAAGGGGGAAAGCTAGTCCTGTCGAAGACTACGCTTCTGGCCATCTCCATCTTGCAGCATATTGAAGAGGGTAGATTGAAGTCCTCCAAGTAGTATCGCATAGCATAATCCTACCCGGCGATCCCCTCCTCGTCGCCCTGTTAGAGAGCGATCACCGGGTTGTATCTAGCACTTGGAAGGGTGTATTTTATTCAGTATCCAGTTCTAGTTGTCATAAGGTCAAGGTACAACTCCGGGTCGTCCTTTTACCGAGGGACACGGCTATTCGAATAGATAAACTTCCCTGCAGGGGTGCACCACATAACCCAACACGCTCGATCCCATTTGGCCGGACACACTTTTCTGGGTCATGCCCGGCCTCGTAAGATCAACACGTCGCAGCCCCACCTAGGCTCAACAGAGAGGTCAGCACGCCGGTCTAAACCTATGCGCGCAGGGGTCTGGGCCCATCGCCCTATGCACACCTGCACGTTGCGTACGCGGCCGGAAGCAGACCTAGCCCCCTTAATACAAGCGCGAGCTTACGGTCCAATGCGGCGCGCGCCACTCAGTTGCTGACGTCAAAAGAGCTTCGGCTGATACCACGACGTCGGGATACCCATAACTACTCCCACGTAGATGGTTAGTGCGTATAGACCAAATGGCCAGACTCAGATCAAATACCAAGATCTCGTTAAGCGTGTTAAGTAACCGCGAACGCCGACCAGGGCCAGGCCCACCTCTCACCTAGGCGGTCTCAACCTGCCCTGTCGCTCCGCCACAAAGATCCACTCGCGGGTACTCCTACGAGCCGACCCGACTTTAGTCATCACATGTGTCATGTATATAGTATATAAGTATATACCCGTGATCACCGCCCAGGTGATCACGGCCTGATAGTATAGCACAGCAGACGGACAAGAATGTAGGGCCACTGATGGAAAACTAGCATCCTATACTAAGCATGTAGGATTGCAGGTAAAGGTAACAACAGTAGTAGCAAGGATAGGCTATGCATCAGGAATAGGATATCGGAAAGCAGTAACATGCTACACTACTCTAATGCAAGCAGTATAGAGAAGAATAGGCGATATCTGGTGATCAAGGGGGGGGGCTTGCCTGGTTGCTCTGGCAAGTAGGAGGGGTCGTCGACTCCGTAGTCGAACTGGGCAGCAGCAGGGTCGGTCTCGTAGTCTACCGGAGAGAAGAGGGGGAAGAAACAGTAAATACAATGCAAACATAAGCATGACGATGCGTGACATGACAATGAACAGTGCGAGGTGTGTCCTAACGCGACAGTAGGTGGTACCGGCGAAGGGGGGGAACATCCGGGAAGTATTCCCGATGTTTCGCGTTTTCGGACAGATGGACCGGAGGGGGAAAGTTGCGAGTTCGATAGGTTAGGGAGGTGTGGTGGACGAACGGACTGCGCATCCGGATTCGTCTCGTCGTTCTAAGCAACTTTCATGTTGAAAATATTTTAATCCGAGTTACGGATTAAAAGATATGATTTTCTAAAGATTTTATTAATTTCTGGAATTTAATTAATTATTTAATTTAATTCGAAATTTGGATTTATGACATCAGCATGATGTCATGCTGACATCAGCAGTCAACAGGGGTTGACTAAGTCAAACTGACATGTGGGTACAGTGGGACCCACCTGTCATTCACTGTTCAGGTTAATTAGGGTTTAGCTAATTAATTACTGTTTAATTAAATTAAATAGGATTACTTAACTTAATTAATTTAGTTAATTAATTAATTAAAATTATTTTTATTTTCTTTATTTATTTATTAATTTTTATTAATTAATTAATTATTATTATTATTATTTTATTTATTTAATTATTTATTAATTAGTTTATTGTTTATTATTATTATTATTATTTATTTAGTTTTATTTTATTTTTATTTTATTTTTTTATTAGTAAACGTTCTGGGGCGCCGGGACCCGTTTGTCATTGGGCCAGGGGGTCGGGCCCAGTGGCCAGTGGCTCAGGTGGGGCGAGGCCCACCTGACAGTGGCCCAGAGGGGCGAGGCCCACTAGGCAGTGGCCCAGGGGGCACTGCGGCTACGGGCGCGAGGTGTGGGCGTGGGCGCTGGCGGCCACGGCGGGGCACGGCGCCGGCCATGGTCGGAGCGGGGCGAGGCCGCGGTGGTGCGGGGCCAGCCGCCGGAGGTGGTGCAGAGGGGCGAGGCCTCCGCGGCGACGGGGCGGAGATCGGCGGAGGGGAGGCTGCGGGCGTGCGGGCGGGGTCGCCGAAGGAGGGAAGGGCGTCGGGGCCGGAGTGGCTGGAACGGGACGGCGGCGGCACAGCCCGCGGGCAGGGCGGCACGGAGAGGAGCGCGGCGGACGCGAGCCCGTCCGGGGCTCAGGCGCGGGGCGCACGAGGGAAAGGGGGGCGCGCGGCGCGAGGTCGACGTGGGCGCGCGGGCGAGCGCGTCTGGGCGCGCCGGAGCGCGAGCGGGGCGGCGGTGACCGAGAGGAGAGGGGGCGGGCGACGGAGGCCGGTGGCCTCACCGTGGGTTTGCAGGGTCACGGCAGTGGGGGTCGAGGGGGAGACGGGGACGACGGCGATGCGGTGACGAGGCGCAGCCCGGCGAGCAGGAGGAGGCAGGCCGGCGAGGCAGCGCTCCGGCGAGGCGAGGGCGAGGCCGGCGGGGGCGGTCGGCGACGGTGGCCTCCTCTCGATCCCGTTCTGGATCGGGGGGAGGAGGAGGAGATATTTCGGGGGGGAGTGAGAGGTGGCTGTCGGTAGGGGGGGCTGGGGAGTGGATAGGGGAAAGAGGTGGGCCGGCCCATTCGGGCGGCTGGAGGTTGGCCCAGTTGGGCCAGGTCCAGTGGGGGGGCTTTTGTTTTTTTTCTTTGTTCTGACTTCTTTTCTTTTTGTAATTTCCTTTCTTTTATTTATTTGCTTTTCGGTTTTATTTCAATTTAAACTATTTAGACATTTAAAAAAATGTGTTTAACACACCATATTTACTTAGGCAAAATATGGCATCTCCCGAACATTTTTGTTTAAATTTTTGAAAACTTTTATTTTCCACTTTAACTTTAAATTGAAGTTTGAATTAGGAGTTTGAAAAGAAATGTGATTCAAATGTGATCAAGCCCTGTTTAGCAACATGATTAGCTTAATCACAGAGAGTTACTGTAGCATGATTCTCGGGGTGTTACAAATCTCCTCCACTACAAGAAATCTCGTCCCGAGATTTAGGAGGTAGAAGGAAACAGTGCGGGGTATTCTTCGCGCAGACGATCCTCTCGTTCCCAAGTGGCCTCATCTTCAGAATGGTGCGACCACTGGACTTTGAGAAACTTGATCGCCTTCTGACGTGTGCGGCATTCAGCTTGGTTGAGAATGCGGACCGGATGCTCCTTATAGGAGAGGTCTTGCTGCAATTCGAGCACTTCATGATCCACAGCTCGGATTGGGTCCTTGAAGCAACGGCGGAGCTGTGACACATGGAACACATCGTGAACCTGAGAAAGGTTCGGCGGTAGCTCCAGTTGGTATGCCACTTTTCCACGCCTTTCGAGAATAAGTGAATGGGCCAATATATCGAGGAGCTAGTTTGCCCTTGATCCCGAAGCGGTGAGCACCCTTCATAGGTGTGACTCGAAGATAAGCCTTTTCGCCAGGTTGATAGATCATGTCTTTATGATGACGGTCATACTGACTCTTCTGACGTGACTGAGCAGTCTTGAGATTCTCACGGATAATGCGGACTTGTTCTTCGGCATCTTGGATAATATCCGGACCGAAGAGTGGACGTTCCCCAGTTTCTGACCAGTTCAGAGGGGTTCGGCACTTTCGTCCATATAACACTTCGAAGGGTGCCATCTTCAGACTAGCTTGATAGCTATTATTATAAGAGAACTCAGCATACGGGAGAGATTCCTCCCATTTCTTGCCGAAGGAAATAACACAAGCTCGAAGCATATCTTCGAGAACTTGGTTGACGCGTTCAACTTGCCCTTGCGACTGAGGATGAAACGCAGTACTGAATGACAGATGAGTTCCCATGGCTTCTTGGAAACTTGCCCAGAATCTTGAAGTGAATAAGCTGCCACGGTCTGAGCTGATAACCAATGGAATACCGTGGAGTGGAACAATCCTGGACATATAGAGCGTTGCCAACTGGCTAGCAGTGATCGTTTCTTTGACTGCCAGGAAATGTGCAACTTTGGAAAGCCGGTCAATGACGACAAGAATAGCATCATTACCTTTCTATGATTTGGGAAATCCAGTGACGAAGTCCATCTCAACATGGTCCCATTTCCATTCAGGAATAGAGATAGGTTGCAGAGTTCCAGCAGGCCTTTGATGTTCTGCTTTGATACGACGACAAACGTCACATTCAGCAACATAACGAGCAATGTCTTGCTTCATATTAGACCACCAGAATCTCTGACGGATGTCTTGGTACATCTTTGTACTACCAGGATGTATACATAGAGGCGTATCATGAGCTTCTTTCATAACTTCCTGTGTCATATCCAGGTTTTTCTCTGCATATGGCACCACTAGGCGGCCCTTGAAGTATAGGGTGCCATCTTCAGCAATGGTGAAGAATGAGGGCTTTCCTTCTGCGAGGTAGCGCTTAATCTTGTGGGCTTCAGAGTCATACTTCTGTAGCCTTTTGATGCTGTCCTCGAGATCTGGTTTAGCAACTAGGGTATTGAGGGAACCCTGGGTAACAACGTGGAGGTTCACCTTGCCAAACTCCTTAGAAGGGGGTTTCGAGTGCACCCGGAGGAACAATATGGAGGTTCAGCTTCCTGAATTCTTCAACAAGCGAGGGCTGAACTTTATGAACCTGGAGGTGGTTGCAGTAATACTTGCGGCTCAAGGCATCAGCCATTACATTAGCCTTGCCTGGCGTATAGGAAATACCCAAGTCAAAGTCTGCAACAAGCTCCATCCATCTCTGCTGACGGAGGTTCAGGTCTGGCTGAGTAAACAGATACTTCAGACTTTGGTGGTCAGTGAAGATCTCGCAACGATTACCGAGAAGGTAATGTCGCCACTGCTTCAGCGCATGAATGACAGCAGCAAGTTTGAGGTCGTGAACTGGGTAGTTCTCTTCGTGAGGGCGCAATTGCCGAGAGGCATAAGCAATCACTTTGCGGTCTTGCATTAGGACACAGCCTAATCCTTGACGGGAAGCGTCGCAGTAAATGACGAAGTCCTTCTTAGTATCAGGTGGAGCTAGAACTGGAGCAGAAGTCAACTTGTCTTTGAGTGCCTGGAAACTTTCCTGACATTTGTCTGTCCATTGGAACTTGACGCCCTTATGTAACAGGTTAGTCAGAGGCCTGGCGATCTTGGAGAAGTTCTCGACGAATCGACGGCAATAGCTGGCGAGACCGAGAAAACTTCTGACTTGCTTAACGTTCTTGGGAGGAGTCCAATCAAGAATAGCCTGAACTCGCTCGGGGTTGACAGCAATACCATCCTTAGAGATGACATGCCCAAGATAGGTTACTTCTGGTAGCCAGAATTCACATTTGGAGAACTTGGCATATAGTTGATGCTCTCGTAGCTTTTCCAGCACAAGCCGAAGATGTTCGGCATGTTCTTCTTCGTTCTTGGAAAATACCAGGATATCATCCAGATAAACCACGACGAACTTGTCGAGGTAATCCATGAATATATAGTTCATCAGACGAGAGAAGGTGGTTGGAGCATTGGTTAAACCGAAAGACATGACGGTGTACTCGTATGAACCATAGCGAGTCACGAAGGCGGTCTTTGGGATATCCTCTTCGCGAACACGGATCTGGTGGTAGCCCAACCTCAAGTCGAGCTTAGAGAACACTGACGAACCCGCCAGTTGATCATACAGATCATTGATCCGAGGAAGGGGGTATTTATTCTGAATGGTAGTTTGGTTTATAGGACGGTAGTCTTGAACTAACTGGTTTGTCCCATCCTTCTTCTTGACAAAGAGAGAAGGTGCTCCCCAAGGAGAGCAACTTGGGCGAATGAATCCTTTGCGAAGAGATTTGTCGATTTCCTCCTTAAGCTCAAGGAGTTCATGCGGCGGCATTTTGTAGGGTCGCTTGGCTATAGGAGTGGTGCCTGGTTTCAAGTCGATGATGAATTCGACAGCTCTAGCAGGGGGAATCCCTGGAAGTTCTTCAGGGAAGACGTCGAGGAATTCACGCACGACGGGAATGTTTTCAATGCCCTCGAGTGGTGCAGCGTTCAATGCATTCAATGCATAGAGCCTTGCCTCGGCATTTTGCACCAGATTAGCTTGGTAAGCAACTATTTCATCTGAAGGGTGTAGCAGATGGACGGTTTTAGTGGCGCAAACTATAGAAGCAGTATGCGCTTTCAACCAATCCATACCCAAAATGAGGTCGATGTTAGACGACTTCAGGATAATGGGAGAGGCATAGAATTCCAGCCCTTCGATTTCCACGGGGACATCGATGCCAACCAAGGAGGTTTGACACTGTCCCACGGGGGTTTTGACCAGTACCGAAGTGTTCATCTCCTCACATTTAACGTCGTGCTTGTATGCAAAATCTTCTGACATGAATGAATGCGATGCACATGTATCAAATAAAACGGATGCTGGTACTGAATTTACGAGGAGTGTACCCATCACAGTAGCAGGCTGGTCTTGAGCTTCGTTGAGATCAACGTGGTTGGCATGAGCACGACCATAAGGCTTAGCATTGTTGTTGCGGGGCTGGTTGTTACCACGGCCCGTTGCTGGAAGGGCCAGTTGATTCTGATTCTGATGGCAGTCCCTGGCACGGTGACCTGGTTGTCCACACTTGTAGCACAGACCATTATTGGGAGTGGGAACAGGGGCTTGGGACGGTGGAGCTGGAAGTCTTGACTGCCTAGATGGTGGTGGAGGCAGACGAGGTGCAGCATAGTTCTGCCTTGGAGCAGATGCATTTGGACGGTACATGCTATTCGGGATCCATATCTTACGCTTCTGTGCGGGCGAGCCCGAAGATGAGCCCGTGTCACGTTGCGCCTGTGAGAGCTCTGGTATTCCTGCAGACCAGTTTCGACATTGATGGCCTTGTTCACCAAGGTGGCGAAATCAGCAAAGTCATGCAATAGAAGTGCGAGCTTGATGTCAGCTTGAAGGCCATCACGAAACTTCTCCTGTCTGCGTGCATCAGTTGCAATGTCTTCTTCAGCATAGCGGGACAAGTCCAGAAACTCCCGCTGATAAGCTTCGACAGTTTTGTTGCCTTGGGTGAGGTTGCGGAACTCACGCTTCTTCCGGTCCATGACTCCCTGAGGGATGAAGCGGGCACGGAAAGCAGCTGGAAGTCTGGCCAGGTGATGATTGTTCCAGCTGGCAGAGTACGCCTGTGGCTGTCCCGCCATTGAGCTGCGGGTCCCTTCAAGAAGAAGGAAGCAAAGGTGACATAGCTGGCAGGGGCTACATCAGCAGACTCCATCTCATAGGTGATGTCACGAAGCCAGTCATCAGCATCCAGAGGCTGAGTTAAGCTGCGGTAGATGGTTGGGTTGAGGCGTATGAAATCTTGAAGAGTCACTTGGGCTGGCTGCTGGTTCATATTGGGGCGAGGAAACTGAGCCATCATATTTTCCATGAATTGGCGGTTCAGTTCAAACTGTTGGATCATACCCGCCATGTACTCAGGTGGTGGTGGGGCATCGCCACCACGACCACGACCACCTGGTCTAACCATCCTGCTAATATATAACAGGGGTAGTTCAGCATTGAGAAATATTTGCAAAGACAAGAATCATTCATGATGAAACATGCATAACGAAAGGAGCACGATAGCTACTACATAGTAGTCGGCATAACTTACAAAAGGGGTCATGCATAGAGTTCAGTACATAGACTAAAACATCATAGGCGGCACACAGGCTCGCGGCGACTGCAACTAATACTAACTAAGCAAGACTACATCAGTCCCAAGAGGTACTGTGGAGGTAATCGTAGCCCGACAGCTGGTAGTGAGGCAACGGATAGCCCTCCACGTCAGCAGACTGGGGGCCGCGGATACTCAGGTGTATAGCCCGACGCTCAGGTGGCAGAAGAGGACCAAGTGCGGGAGAGTAGCCTCCCACCTCTGGCCAACCGACACCGTGGGGCATCACGGTCCTGGCTGGGTAGATCGCAGTACGCGGTACCTGTCCAGATCGGACAAAGGGGTGCAGCAGCATCAGGGCACGGTAAAGGTGCTGACGGGTGGTGTACATCTCGTGGCGAAGAGCTCGGTTAGCTCGATCCAGCCCATCAGCATGCAGAACCAGGTTCTGATGGTAGAAGGGCTCTCGGGTGACAGTGGAGTAGGCAGCAGTATAGTATCCCTCCGCACCAACATCGGATGCGATAGCAATGTGCCTGAAAGGGGAGGTGTCCAACTCCCGATACTCTCCACGAAGACGTGTCAGAGCAGCATAGGCAGCATCGTGGACAGCCATATCGATGGTCACACCAACACCATGTGCGGTGTGCAGCACAGTAGTGGAGTCATACTCCCGAGAGTAGAGGTGGACGATGGCACGGTACTACTCCTGGTTAAAGTCCTGGTACTCCTCGTAGACGGTGTACTCAGGGTGCCAGCGATAACCCAGATAGGTCATCATCTCAGCTAGCACCGCAGGTGATCCCGAGGCACCAATGGCCATCGTGTGGCGAACGACCTGCCTCGTGGGTTCCATCTGAAAGCAAAGACGTTTCAAAGGAGTCAAATGACAGTGTGTGAATTGTTCAAAATACTATTCTAAGAAACAACTATGGCTTATCCAACTTTGGGGTGAATGCGGTCACGGGGTCCTAGTGTTAAAGTTAGTAAATTCATTTAACCCGAGTAGAAGAGAGTTCAGAGTCCTAGAGTAAAGGTCAAGGAGTAAAAGATCCTAGTACCACCCAATGGCGACGTGGGCCCGTAAGACACACAGCCATGTTAGTAAAGTTTTGTAATGTCTAGACTCGACTTCGGCCAAGGAGTGTGGAAAGGGGGATTCCTACAGGCAGTCGGCTCTGATACCAACTTGTGACGCCCCCGATTTGACCGTACACTAATCATGCACGCAAATGTGTACGATCAAGGTCAGGGACTCACGGGAAGATATCACAACACAACTCTAAAACATAAATAAGTCATACAAGCATCATAATACAAGCCAGGGGCCTCGAGGGCTCGAATACAAGTGCTCGATCACAGACGAGTCAGCGGAAGCAACAATATCTGAGTACAGACCTAAGTTAAACAAGTTTGCCTTAAGAAGGCTAGCACAAACTGGGATACAGATCGAACGAGGCGCAGGCCTCCTGCCTGGGATCCTCCTAACTACTCCTGGTCGTCGTCAGCGGCCTGCACGTAGTAGTAGGCACCTCCAGTGTCGTAGGAGTCATCGTCCACGGTGGCGTCTGGCTCCTGGACTCCAACATCTGGTTGCGACAACCAGATAGAAAGGAAAAGGGGAAAAGAGGGAGAGAAGCAACCGTGAGTACTCATCCAAAGTACTCGCAAGCAAGGAGCTACACTACATATGCATGGGTAAATGTGTAAAGGGGCATATCAGTGGACTGAACTGCAGAATGCCAGAATAAAAGGGGGAAAGCTAGTCCTGTCGAAGACTACGCTTCTGACCATCTCCATCTTGCAGCATATGGAAGAGGGTAGATTGAAGTCCTCCAAGTAGTATCGCATAGCATAATCCTACCCGGCGATCCCCTCCTCGTCGCCCTGTTAGAGAGCGATCACCGGGTTGTATCTGGCACTTGGAAGGGTGTATTTTATTCAGTATCCAGTTCTAGTTGTCATAAGGTCAAGGTACAACTCCGGGTCGTCCTTTTACCGAGGGACACGACTATTCGAATAGATAAACTTCCCTGCAGGGGTGCACCACATAACCCAACACGCTCGATCCCATTTGGCCGGACACACTTTTCTGGGTCATGCCCGGCCTCGTAAGATCAACACGTCGCAGCCCCACCTAGGCTCAACAGAGAGGTCAGCACGCCAGTCTAAACCTATGCGCGCAGGGGTCTGGGCCCATCGCCCTATGCACACCTGCACGTTGCGTACGCGGCCGGAAGCAGACCTAGCCCCCTTAATACAAGCGCGAGCTTACGGTCCAATGCGGCGCGCGCCACTCAGTTGCTGACGTCAAAAGAGCTTCGGCTGATACCACGACGTCGGGATACCCATAACTACTCCCACGTAGATGGTTAGTGCGTATAGACCAAATGGCCAGACTCAGATCAAATACCAAGATCTCGTTAAGCGTGTTAAGTAACCGCGAACACCGACCAGGGCCAGGCCCACCTCTCACCTAGGCGGTCTCAACCTGCCCTGTCGCTCCGCCACAAAGATCCACTCGCGGGTACTCCTACGAGCCGATCCGACTTTAGTCATCACATGTGTCATGTATATAGCATATAAGTATATACCCGTGATCACCGCCCAGGTGATCACGGCCCGATAGTATAGCACAGCAGACGGACAAGAATGTAGGGCCACTGATGGAAAACTAGCATCCTATACTAAGCATGTAGGATTGCAGGTAAAGGTAACAACAATAGTAGCAAGGATAGGCTATGCATCAGAATAGGATATCGGAAAGCAGTAACATGCTACACTACTCTAATGCAAGCAGTATAGAGAAGAATAGGCGATATCTGGTGATCAAGGGGGGGCTTGCCTGGTTGCTCTGGCAAGTAGGAGGGGTCGTCGACTCCGTAGTCGAACTGGGCAGCAGCAGGGTCGGTCTCGTAGTCTACCGGAGAGAAGAGGGGGAAGAAACAGTAAATACAATGCAAACATAAGCATGACGATGCGTGACATGACAATGAACAGTGCGAGGTGTGACCTAACGCGACAGTAGGTGGTACCGGCGAAGGGGGGGAACATCCGGGAAAGTATTCCCGATGTTTTGCGTTTTCAGACAGATGGACCGGAGGGGGAAAGTTGCGAGTTCGATAGGTTAGGGAGGTGTGGTGGACGAACGGACTGCGTATCCGGATTCGTCTCGGGGGTGGTGGTCCGGGGCTCGGGCGCGGGGCGCACGGGGGAAAGGGGGGCGCGCGGCGCGAGGTCGACGCGGGCGCGCGGGCGAGCGCGTCTGGGCGCGCTGGAGCGCGAGCGGGGCGGCGGTGACCGAGAGGAGAGGGGGCGGGCGACGGAGGCCGGTGGCCTCACCGTGGGTTTGCAGGGTCACGGCAGTGGGGGTTGAGGGGGAGACGGGGACGACGGCGATGCGGTGACGAGGCGCAGCCCGGCGAGCAGGAGGAGGCAGGCCGGTGAGGCAGCGCTCCGGCGAGGCGAGGGCGAGGCCGGCGGGGGCGATCGGCGACGGTGGCCTCCTCTCGATCCCGTTCTGGATCGGGGGGAGGGAGGAGGAGGAGATATTTCGGGGGGGGGAGTGAGAGGTGGCTGTCGGTAGGGGGGCTGGGGAGTGGATAGGGGAGAGAGGTGGGCCGGCCCATTCTGGCGGCTGGAGGTTGGCCCAGTTGGGCCAGGTCCAGTGGGGGGCTTTTGTTTTTTTTTTCTTTGTTCTGACTTCTTTTCTTTTTGTATTTTCCTTTCTTTTATTTATTTGCTTTTCTGTTTTATTTCAATTTAAACTATTTAGACATTTTAAAAAAATGTGTTTAACACACCATATTTACTTAGGCAAAATATGGCATCTCCCGAACATTTTTGTTTAAATTTTTGAAAAGTTTTATTTTCCACTTTAACTTTAAATTGAAGTTTGAATTAGGAGTTTGAAAAGAAATGTGATTCAAATGTGATCAAGCCCTATTTAGCAACATGATTAGCTTAATCACAGAGAGTTACTGTAGCATGATTCTCGGGGTGTTACAGGTGATCTCGTTAATCAAATGACAACTTATGTCTATGGCTAGGAAACATAACCATCTTTGATTAACGAGCTAGTCAAGTAGAGGCATACTAGTGACACTCTGTTTGTCTATGTATTCACACATGTATTATGTTTCCGGTTAATACAATTCTAGCATGAATAATAAACATTTATCATGATATAAGGAAATAAATAATAACTTTATTATTGCCTCTAGAGTCAATAATCTAGTTCACATCGCCATGTGATTTAACATGAATAGTTCACATCACCATGTGATTAACACCCATGGTTCACATCGTCATGTGACCATCACCCAAAGGGTTTACTAGAGTCAGTAATCTAGTTCACATCGCTATGTGATTAACACCCAAAGAGTACTAAGGTGTGATCATGTTTTGCTTGTGAGATAATTTTAGTCAACGGGTCTGTCACATTCAGATCCGTAAGTATTTTGCAAATTTCTATGTCTACAATGCTCTGCATGGAGCTACTCTAGCTAATTGCTCCCACTTTCAATATGTATCTAGACCGAGACTTAGAGTCATCTAGATTAGTGTCAAAACTTGCATCGACGTAACCTTTTACGACGAGCCTTTTGTCACTTCCATAACCGAGAAACATATCCTTATTCCAGTAAGGATAATTTTGACCGCTGTCCAGTGATCTACTCCTAGATCACTATTGTACTCCCTTGCCAAAATCAGTGTAGGGTATACAATAGATCTGGTACACAGCATGGCATACTTTATAGAACCTATGGCCAAGGCATAGGGAATGACTTTCATTCTCTTTCTATCTTTTGCCGTGGTCGGGCTTTGAGTCTTTACTCAATTTCACACCTTGTAACACAGGCCAGAACTCTTTTCTTTGACTGTTCTATTTTGAACTACTTCAAAATCTTGTTAAGGTATGTACTCATTGAAAAACTTATCAAGCGTCTTCATCTATCTCTATAGATCTTGATGCTCAATATGTAAGCAGCTTCACCGAGGTCTATCTTTGAAAAACTCCTTTCAAACACTCCTTTATGCTTTGCAGAATAATTCTACATTATTTCCGATCAACAATATGTCATTCACATATACTTATCAGAAATGTTGTAGTGCTCCCACTCACTTTCTTGTAAATACAGGCTTCACCGCAAGTCTGTATACAACTATATGCTTTGATCAACTTATCAAAGTGTATATTCCAACTCCGAGATGCTTGCACCAGTCCATTGATGGATCGCTGGAGCTTGCATATTTTGTTAGCACCTTTAGGATTGACAAAACCTTCTGGTTGTATCATATACAACTCTTCTTTAATAAATCCATCAAGGAATGCAGATTTGTTTATCCCTTTGCCAGATTTCATAAAATGCGGCAATTGCTAACATGATTCGGACAGACTTAAGCATAGATACGAGTGAGAAACTCTCATCGTAGTCAACATCTTGAACTTGTCGAAAACCTTTTTGCGACAATTCTAGCTTTGTAGATAGTGATACTACTATCAGCGTCCGTCTTCCTCTTGACAATCCATTTATTCTCAATTGCTTGCCGATCATCGGGCAAGTCAACCAAAGTCCACACTTTGTTCTCATACATGGATCTCATCTCAGATTTCATGGCCTCAAGCCATTTTGCGGAATCTGGGCTCACCATCGCTTCTTCATAGTTCGTAGGTTCGTCATGGTCTAGTAACATAACCTCCAGAACAGGATTACCGTACCACTCTGGTGCGGATCTTACTCTGGTTTACCTATGAGGTTTGGTAGTAACTTGATCTGAAGTTACATGATCATCATCATTAACTTCCTCACTAATTGGTGTAGAAGTCACAGGAACAGATTTCTGTGATCCAATAAGGGAGCAGGTACAGTTACCTCATCAAGTTCTACTTTCCTCCCACTCACATCTTTCGAGAGAAACTCCTTCTCTAGAAAGGATCCATACTTAGCAACGAATGTCTTGCCTTCGGATCTGTGATAGAAGGTGTACCCAACTGTCTCCTTTGGGTACCTATGAAGACACATTTCTCCGATTTGGGTTTGAGCTTATCAGGATGAAATTTTTTCACATAAGCATCGCAACCCCAAAATTTTAAGAAACGACAACTTTGGTTTCTTGCCAAACCACAGTTCATAAGGCGTCGTCTCAACAGATTTTGATGATGCCCTATTTAACGTGAATGTAGCTGTCTCTAATGCATAACCCAAAACGATAGTGGTAAATTGGTAAGAGACATCATAGATTGCACTATATCCAATAAAGTACAGTTATGACATTCGGACACACCATTACATTGTGGTGTTCCAGGTGGCGTGAGTAGTGAAACTATTTCACATTGTTTTAACTGAAGGCCAAACTCGTAACTCAAATATTTTACCTCTGCGATCATATCGTAGAAACTTTTATTTTCTTGTTACGATGATTCTCCACTTCACTCTGAAATTCTTTGAACTTTTCAAATGTTTCAGACTTTGTGTTTCATCAAGTAGATATACCCATATCTACTCAAATCATCTCTGAAGGTCAGAAAATAATGATACCTGCTACGAGCCTCAATATTCATCGGACCACATACATCTGTATGTATGATTTCCAACAAATCTGTTGCTCTCTCCATAGTCCCGGAGAACGGCGTTTTAGTCATCTTGCCCATGAGGCACAGTTCGCAAGCATCAAGTGATTCATAATCAAGTGATTCCAAAATCCCATCAGTATGGAGTTTCTTCATGCGCTTTACACCAATATGACCTAAACGGCAGTACCACAAATAAGTTGCACTATCATTATTAACTTTGCATCTTTTGGCTTCAATATTATGAATATGTGTATCACTACGATCGAGATCCAACAAACCATTTTCGTTGGTGTGTATGACCATAAAGGTTTTATTCATGTAAACAGAACAACAATTGTTCTCTAACTTAAATGAATAACCGTATTGCAATAAACATGATCAGATCATATTCATGCTCAACGCAAACACCAAATAACACTTATTTAGTTTCAACACTAATCCCGAAAGTACAGGGAGTGTGCGATGATGATCATATCAATCTTGGAACTACTTCCAACACACATCGTCACCTCGCCTTTTACTAGTCTCTGTTTATTCTGCAACTCCCGTTTTCGAGTTACTACTCTTTAGCAACTGAACCAGTATCAATTACCGAGGGGTTGCTATAAACACTAGTAAAGTACACATCAATAATCTGTATATCAAATATACCTTTGTTCACTTTTACTAGTCTCTGTTTATTCTGCAACTCCCGTTTCGAGTTACTACTCTTAGCAACTGAACCAGTATCAATTACCGAGGGATTGCTATAAACACTAGTAAAGTACACATCAATAATCTGTATATCAAATATACCTTTGTTCACTTTGCCATCCTTCTTATCCACCAAATAGTTGGGGTAGTTCCGCTTCCAGTGACCAGTCCCTTTGCAGTAGAAGCACTTAGTCTCAGGCTTAGGACCAGACTTAGGCTTCTTCACTTGAGCAGCAACTTGCTTGCCGTTCTTTTTGAAGTTCCCCTTTTTCCCTTTGCCCTTTTCTTGAAACTAGCGGTCTCGTCAACCATCAACACTTGAAGTGGTCTCGTCAACCATCAACACTTGATGTTTTTCTTGATTTCTACCTTCGTCGATTTCAGCATCACGAAGAGCTCGGGAATTACTTTCGTCATCCCTTGCATACCATAGTTCATCACGAAGTTCTACTAACTTGGTGATGGTGACTAGAGAATTCTGTCAATCACTATTTTATCTGGAAGATAAACTCCCACTTGATTCAAGCGATTGTAGTACCCAGACAATCTGAGCACATGCTCACTAGTTGAGCGATTCTCCTCCATCTTTTTGCTATAGAACTTGTTGGAGATTTCATATCTCTCAACTCGGGTATTTGCTTGAAATATTAACTTCAACTCCTGGAACATCTCATATGGTCCATGACGTTCAAAACGTCTTTGAAGTCCCGATTCTAAGCCGTTAAGCATGGTGCACTAAACTATCAAGTAGTCATCATATTGAGCTAGCCAAACGTTCATAACGTCTGCATCTGCTCCTGCAATAGGTCTGTCACCTAGCGGTGCATCAAGGACATAATTTTTATGTGCAGCAATGAGGATAATCCTCAGATCACGGATCCAATCCGCATCTTTGCTACTAACATCTTTCAACATAATTTTTCTCTAGGAACAAAAAATAAACACAGGGAAGCAACAACGCGAGCTATTGATCTACAACATAATTTGCAAAATACTATCAGGACTAAGTTCATGATAAATTTAAGTTCAATTAATCATATTACTTAAGAACTCCCACTTAGATAGACATCTCTCTAATCATCTAAGTGATTACGTGATCCAAAGCAACTAAACCATGTCCGATTAACACGTGAGATGGAGTAGTTTCAATGGTGAACATCACTAGGTTGATCATATCTACTATATGATTCACGCTCGACCTTTCAGTCTCTGTGTTCCGAGGCCATATCTGTATATGCTAGGCTCGTCAAGTTTAACCTGAGTATTCCGCGTGTGCGACTGTTTTGCACCCGTTGTATTTGAACGTAGAGCCTATCACACCCGATTAACACGTGGTGTCTCAGCACGAAGAACTTTTGCAACGGTGCATACTCAGGGAGAACACTTTTATCTTGAAATTTTAGTGAGAGATCATCTTATAATGCTACCGTCAATCAAAGCAAGATAAGATGCATAAAGGATTAACATCACATGCAATCAATATAAGTGATATGATATGGCCATCATCATCTTGTGCTTGTGATCTCCATCTCCGAAGCACCGTGCTTGTGATCTCCATCTCCGAAGCACCGTCATGATCACCATCGTCACCGGCGCGACACCTTGATCTCCATCGTAGCATCGTTGTCGTCTCGCCAACTTATTGCTTTTACGACTATCGCTACCGCTTAGTGATAAAGTAAAACTATTACATGGCGATTGCATCCCATACAATAAAGCGACAACCATATGGCTCCTGCCAGTTGCCGATAACTCGGTTACAAAACATGATCATCTCATACAACACATTATATCACATCATGTCTTGACCATATCACATCACAACATGCCCTGCAAAAACAAGTTAGACATCCTCTACTTTGTTGTTGCAAGTTTTACGTGGCTGCTACGGGCTTAGCAAGAACCGTTCTTACCTACGCATCAAAACCACAACGATAGTTTGTCAAGTTGGTGCTGTTTTAACCTTCGCAAGGACCGGGCGTAGCCACACTCGGTTCAACTAAAGTGAGAGAGACAGACACCCGCCAGTCACCTTTAAGCAACGAGTGCTCCGAACGGTGAAACCAGTCTCGCGTAAGCGTACGCGTAATGTCGGTCCGGGCCGCTTCTTCTCACAATACCGCTGAACCAAAGTATGACATGCTGGTAAGCAGTATGACTTATATCGCCCACAACTCACTTGTGTTCTACTCGTGCATAGCATCAACGCATAAAACCAGGCTCGGATGCCACTGTTGGGGAACGTAGTAATTTCAAAAAAATTCCTACTCACACGCAAGATCATGGTGATGCATAGCAACGAGAGGGGAGAGTGTTGTCCACGTACCCTCGTAGACCGACAGCGGAAGCGTTATCACAACACGGTTGATGTAGTCATACGTCTTCACGATCCGACCGATCAAGTACCGAACGCACGGCACCTCCGAGTTCTACACACGTTCAGCTCGATGACGTCCCTCGAACTCCGATCCAGCCGAGTGTTGAGGGAGAGTTTCGTCAGCACGACGGCGTGGTGACGATGATGATGTTCTACCCACGCAGGGCTTCGCCTAAGCTCCGCAATGATATTATCGAGGTGTAATTTGGTGGAGGGGGGAACCGCACACAGCTAAAAGATCTCAAGGATCAATTGTTGTGTCTCTGGGGTGCCCCCCTGCCCCCGTATATAAAGGAGCAAGGGAGGAGGAGGCCGGCCCTAGGAGGGGGCGCACCAAGTGTGGAGTCCTACTAGGACTCCCTAGTCCTAGTAGGATTCCACCTCCCATATGGAATAGGAAAAGAGGAAGGGAAAAAGAGAAGGAAGGAAGGGGGCGCCCCCCTTCCCTAGTCCAATTCGGACCAGACCAAGGGGAGGGGTGCGGCCACCCTTGAGGCACTTTTTCTTCTTTCCCGTATGGCCCAATAAGGCCCAATACGTATTCCCGTAACTCTCCGGTACTCCGAAAAATAACCGAATCACTCGGAACCTTTCCGAAGTCCGAATATAGTCGTCCAATATATCGATCTTTACGTCTCGACCATTTCGAGACTCCTCGTCATGTCCCCGATCTCATCCGGGACTCCGAACTCCTTCGGTACATCAACATACATAAACTCATAATAAAACTGTCATCGTAACTTTAAGCGTGCGGACCCTACAAGTTCGAGAACTATGTAGACATGACCGAGACACGTCTCCGGTCAATAACCAATAGCGGGACCTGGATGCCCATATTGGCTCCCACATATTCTACGAAGATCTTTATCGGTCAGACCGCATAACAACATACGTTGTTCCCTTTGTCATCAGTATGTTACTTGCCCGAGATTCGATCGTCGGTATCTCGATACCTAGTTCAATCTCGTTACCGGCAAGTCTCTTTACTCGTTCCGTAACACATCATCCCGCAACTAACTTATTAGTCACAATGCTTGCAAGGCTTATAGTGATGTGCATTACCGAGTGGGCCCAGAGATACCTCTCCGACAATCGGAGTGACAAATCCTAATCTCGAAATACGCCAACCCAACAAGTACCTTTGGAGACACCTGTAGAGCACCTTTATAATCACCCATTTACGTTGTGACGTTTAGTAGCACACAAAGTGTTTCTTCGGTAAACGGGAGTTGCATAATCTCATAGTCAGAGGAACATGTATAAGTCATGAAGAAAGCAATAGCAACATACTAAACGATCGGGTGCTAAGAATGGGTCAAGTCAATCACGTCATTCTCCTAATGAGGTGATCTCGTTAATCAAATGACAACTTATGTCTATGGCTAGGAAACATAACCATCTTTGATTAACGAGCTAGTCAAGTAGAGGCATACTAGTGACACTCTGTTTGTCTATGTATTCACACATGTATTATGTTTCCGGTTAATACAATTCTAGCATGAATAATAAATATTTATCATGATATAAGGAAATAAATAATAACTTTATTATTGCCTCTAGGGCATATTTCCTTCAGTTGGCATTTCGCCGAACAGGACGCGGGGCGCCGGCATGGTGGCCGTAGACGGCGGTTGTGCTTGCTTTCTTTGCATCTCGATGGATGGGCGGTGGCCGCTGCCGGACCCCGGCGTGACCTTGAGGTCGATGACGGCCGAGGGGCGCGGGGTGGACGGCGCGATCACGCCAACGTCCGACGACCCCGAGAAAGGGGTCTGGCCTTCTTACCTTGGTGGAGGAAAACCGGGCGACGATGGCGTGGTCCACGACGTCGGCGAGAGGCACTGCAGAGGCCGGGCGACCGACGAGCCTATGCTCGCCGGGCCGACGGGCGTTGCCGAGAAACTCGTTGGACGGCACATCCCAAGCATGAGGAGGGCGTGCACTTTGTTGACGATGGCCTCCTTCTCGTCGACGTCGGCCTTGTACCGCGTGGCCTCCAACGCAGCGCGCTCGGCGGCGAATATGGCCCCGACGTTCTTGCCCTTGGCCACCGCCCGCCGGTTCCTTCTCTTGGCCGATTCCGCATCCAGCTTTGCGAGCCCCGCCGGCGTGAGTTCCGACCGCGGCTTCTTCGGACCCTTGGCCGCCTTCTACTTCACCTTTCTGGGCGGGTCGATGGCCTGGCCGCCGAAATTCGGCGGGGCATCGGCCATGGCGGGAGGGTTGGGCGGAGGGGAGGTCGGGACGTGAGAGGGTTCTAGGGGCGAAATGGCGCGAAACGGGGCGCCGGGCGGGTGCTTTGTGCCACCGACGAGCGGGCCAGGGAAGGACAAGCGCGCGCATCCCGCCCGTCCGCACGCTGTCCGTTTCACCTTAAAAGGCGGACCAAACTTGGGCCGGGGATGGGTCGAAGGGGGACAAAAGACCGTTTGCGCTCGCGCGCTGCTCGCCGTCTGGTAAGTCCGTTTTGCCCCAAGCGGACACACCCGGACAGGACGGAGTCGTGTGCTGGAGTTGGCCTTAAAGATTGGGATTCCTCGGTCCACTCATACTTTTCTCACGCTCGGGCACTCGGCCCTAGTGGAGGAGGAATTAGGAGCGCGCCATCAGGTCCCGCTTTTCAGTGACGGGTATGGGCGTGGGCACATGTGCTGGTGCGTCAAACACCGGTTGTTTGGAACGGACGAAGCGCGGAAGGTGCGGGATTTTGAAATTTTAGGGACGTGGTGATTTCAGTCCTAGCCCCATATGGCTCAGCCTATTGACCACGTGGACCGGTCTCACGGGCTCCAGCGTTGGGATGGGCAAACGGGCTGGTGCCGGGGGGCTTCTGATGCGAGTTTGGCGGCGCAACCTGCTGCAGCAGCACTTCGTACCTGCAGATGTGGAGGCGAAAATGAAAATTCAGTCATCCGCTTCACACATGATGAAGACTTCCTCGCCTGTCACCTGGTAAAAATTCTGGTGTTTTCTTCTGTCCGAGGTGCCTACAAGTTAGCACTGAATTTCAACTTATTTGATCAAGGAGTCGGGGGTTCTAGTTCAAGTCCAGACGGGTCTGCTCCAAGCTGGGATTTAATCTTGAAGCCTCCGGTTCCTCGAGGCTTCAAGATTAATATATGCTCCTTGACCCAAAATAAAAGAGAGACTAATAAACGCGGATAGGGAGACATTCAACATTTCGTCAATATATTAGTGAAATGCAAGCAAGTGACGTATGCTCCTTCTTTGTCAAACCTGACGCAAGCAAAGTGACCTTGTACTCTCTCTGTCCGCGTTTATTAATCTTCCTTTTATTTTGGGTCAAAGTTTGACCTTGAATTTTAACTAATAAAAATTTACTTATACTCCCTTCGTCTCAAAATAAGTGTCTCAACTTTGTACTAACTTTAGTACAAAGTTGTATTAAGGTTGTGACACTTATTTTGGGACTGAGGGAGTATGTCACAAAAAATATACCACAAAAATCTCTTTCAAATACAAATCTAACAATATACTTTTTATAAAATATAATTTGTATTTTTAGTCAAACAGAAAGTCAAAGTCGGATCCAAAGTACAAGGGAGGCTAATAAACCCGAATGGAAGTACTATCTACCAAAGCATTGACTTCCCTGACCTATCCACTGTCCTCGCCTTATAAAGGGGGACAAGGCCTAGGGTTACAAGAATCCTACCAACCTAAAGCCATGCTTGGTGGAGGAGTCCTTGGCGTACCTTGACTTTCTTGAAGAGGGCTCCTTGCATTAGTCGGAGGCCTTTTGAATTGTCACGGCCTGTTGGCCCCTAGGGCCAGCCCAACATCCAGCTTGCCGTTCGACGGGCCACCCCAGGTGTAGCGCACCGTCATATGGTGGAGTCGTGCACTAGTTTGGGCTGTCTGAACATGCCTTAGATTTCATCTCCAAAATGAGTAGGGGAACATATCAACAACTTATACTCCCACCACCCCTCAATATTTGGCGCATTTTTTTATGAAGATAGTTGGCACCAAAAAGACCGATTTTGGATTGAGATGTCCCTGCTAGGTCTTAATTGCAGCCTTGAAATCTTGCCAAATTTGAGGAGAAACAGGCCATTGATGGCTGAGAGAGGGAACAGTGGAAGACGCGAGGAGAGAGAATGCATCGGATGTAAAAGTCTTTTTACTGATTTCGGTATAAACTACGGTGGTGTTTGGTTCTCTAGTCCTAGGACTTTTTCTAGTCCCTAGGACTTTTTGAAAAAGACTCTCAAGGAGGTGCTTCTAAAGACTTTTAGCAAAAAGTCCCAAAAAAGTCCCACACTGTTTGGTTTGCTAAGGACTTTTTCTAGTCCCGACACAAAAAAGTCCCTGGAACCAAACACCCCCTACATACGGATGTATATAGACCTATTTTAGAGTATAAATTCACTCATTTTGCTTTGTATGTAGTCTATATTGGAATATTTAAAATGACTTATATTTAAGAACGGAAGGAGTATTTCATAGTACGGTGTTTTTTTTTTCCATTGATATGAACCTAATTCGTTTAATATATGCTGACAAATAAGCGGCTCAGCAGTAACCTTTTCCTAGCTACTGCCAGCAAAAAATTAAACGTGTGCATGAACTGTGCCCATCCACCAGCCCCACTCACACCCAAAAAGGGTATGAATCGTGCGGTGTCATCGAACCCTGGTACGCTCCAGGACGACGATAGAGACCACCAAGGGTTTGGATACATGTATGTCATTTAATTACCTCACTCGGGCCTCCCAGACACGCCAACCCCACGAGGGATCAGGAAACAAGTGACGAACTATGCAGCACCCGCTGGCAAGGCCACGCGGTGCCAGGGTTTTCGAAACCTTTTGGTCCCGGGCCCACATGTCAACCAGCTACAACGCGGTCAAGCAGTACTGGCACTCGCCACAACAGTTAGCTAGCAAAAACATCTTCTAGAGAAAAATAGCAAGAAACTGTATGCACTGAAGCTGGTACTAGCATTGAGATTGCAATAGGGATGTATGTGAAGGAATGTACTAGCATCAACGAACATACTAACTCGAGCATCAAGAGCAATGCAATTACTGGTACACCACATTACGTCCTTTCAATTGCTGATGATACCAAAGTAACGAACCACCACTAGTGCTATTACGGAAATGAATATCACGGAGTACAACTCAAAATTAGAAATCACTAACAAGTCATCACTTGCTGCTTACAACTAGTTTCCTGGTGGGATCCATACATACCAACTCTGACTCTATCTGAACAATTAATCGATGGATTATGTAGCTAACAATGGCAGCACCGAATTGAATGTGAACTGTGATCTGCGAATTCACTTTGCTTGCTTACTGTTGGGTGGAGGCGCTTGTTGAGTTGACAGGGTCAGCGATTGTCCGGCACCCGGTAGGACTCCATGTTGATATGCGATAACCGCGCGCCGGGAAATAGCAGCTGGGGACAGGAGCGTTTATGGAATTAAAAACGGGTCCCTAGGGAGGGAGCAGAGGAGGCACGGGAACTCACATCGATCTGCTTTTGCACTTTGCGGGGCCGACCGCGAGGGCGGCTACGCGGGAGTGCGCCGGTGAGGCCGTAGATGTCTTCCTCAATCTCCTCCTTGGAGAGTGATATGGAGAATCGCGGCCTCTTGAGCGCATCTGCGCGGACCGACCGCCGCTCGCGCTCGAATGCCTGCGGCGACGCACTCGCGACAGTCATGGCTGCGAGGGATGGCATAGCAAGGCGACGCGGGCGGCCACGGCGTGCCTTCAACGGCTGTGGAGAAACCGCCTCGGTGACTTCAGGGTACTTGTTGACAGCGGGGTTGCCGGTGCCCGATGCCTCTGCCACGTTGCCAAGGCCAAGCTGTAGCCTCTCGCTTACCTCATATTGCTGATTCGAGGAGGATCCCGTGTCCGGAGCGATGGTTTCTCCATGGCGGTTGACGGGAACGCACCGCAGCCGCCGTTGGCTCCCCCAGGGCTTGAGCATTGATGGCAGCGACATCAGCCTCCCTCGGTGGGCACTCGATGGCGTTGGATCTACCTTCGCGGCCCCGCCACCCGCCTCCCTAACACCACCTTCCTTGGTGAGATCTGGTGGGAAAGCCGCAGGCGGCGGCTCCGCCGAGTTCACCATGGACGGGGGCGATGTCGCGCCCACAATCGCCGCTTTTGCAGCTGCTCTAGATCTGGTTGCGGCAGCAATGAGAGGGGTACGGTGTAATGTGGTGAGGACGAGATCTGAGATACAACGGGGACGAGGGTGGGTTTGCTTGCGGCATTTAAAGCGTGGGCTAAAAGGGGAAATAGATGGATGTGTCATTGGTGAATAAGTAACGGGGGGAGGGGGGGAGTGTGTGTACGCATGAATTTAGGGGGAGGGTACAATGAGGTTTCTCCCTATGCTCTATGTCTTTTTTGGGATTTATTTATGAAACGGTGTTTTTTTTTGCTGTTTCATGTGGGCTTTCGTTTGTGTACACTCCATTTCTCTATGAAGTTCTCCCTCTAGTCATTGTATGGATCATCATTTTTAAACTGTTTCAATGTACCTTCCTGCTTAGGGAAAAAAGTGCATACAATGCAATGCTTATCTACACATTTACCTTCATGTTGAATGATCCTATTAAAACATAAAAAATACTTTAAAGCTTCATTTGACAACAAATCTAAGGATACATTTTAATGACGTGCAAGGCGTGTTTCGGTAGTCAAATTGACGACCTAAAACCGTGCATGTCATACAAAACTGGATATAGTAATCATGCACATAAGAGCATCTCCAACAAAAGGGCAACACCGCCTTTTTGGGCTTTTGGAGGCCAAAAAAACCTCCCCGATAGCTGCCCAAAAACTCCAACATGGTCAAAAACGTTTTTGGGTAGCCCAAAAAGAACTGGCTGCATATATGCGGCACGAAGGTTGCTGCCCAAAAACGCCAATCCACCCCTCGCCGCCCAACAACCCCCTTCCCATAGCTCCCCACAACCAAATATGCCGCCGCCGCTGCCGCACTGAGCCCAACCGATTCTGTTTGGATCCGGCCACCACCAGCACAACCGCACCTCCCCAACGCCTGGGTCTGCCACCTCCCGAGGAGGGTTGTCGGCCGAGGGGAGCGCCGGCTGGGGGGGGGGGGGTCGAGAGGAGAGAACGCACACAAGTGCGAAAGCGCGCGGGGAATTTTCATTTAAGTGACCCGCGTGACTTTTCCCGAGCGACTGTCGGTGGGGCTCTCGGAAAAGATCCCCATGCCTATATCTAGGTCAGACATTTTACTGAGAGTGCTCTCTGAAAAGATCCCCAGGCCTAGAGCTAGGCCAGACCTTTACCGAGAGTGTCGCTCGGAAATGCATATAGTTACCGAGAGCGACGCTTGGAAAAAGGACTTCTACACAAGGCCTACGCATGTCGCAAAGCCATCATATAGGATTTTGCATATGTGATGACATAGTGCCAGCTCCCGAGGATTTCCGGCACCGTACAATTTTTCGTGGATTTAAACGGTTGAATCAGGTATGTCGCCGAGGTAATTTCGCCCCCCTCCCCCGGTGGCAAGGCCTACCCCTTCCACGTCTGCACAAGGCCTACGCATGTCGCAAATACATCATATATGATTTTCCATGTCGCTTCTGGCCCTGACTTCATGTGTCCGCCTTGTAGATCTGCAATTTACGGCGTTGAAACCCTAGGAGTGCAATGAAAAATATGAGGGCCTTACACGTGTCATGCAATGGCCTCCTTTGAGAGCAGAAGAAGTTTCAAGGCCAACGGAGCAATATTACCCGCACTTCGTTCACAAACTGGACACGTTCCCTCTTGATACCCAGAGACTATCTCGGAGATGGTGCAGTTTACAAGCCGCCTCAGGTGAGGCTTGTTCGAAATGCACCCAAACTTTTACCACACCCTACATCAGCCATGTGATGACACCCTGCCAGCCCCCGAGGATTTTCGGCATCGTACACTTTTTCATGGATTTAAACGGTTGAATCATTGCTCTCACACAGACGAAAAAGTAAAAGAAAGTTTAATTATCTGAATTAATAAAAAGAGCCGGCAGCCATGATTGCTCTCATGAGGAATATGGAGTGTCACTATGGACCTTCTCTGCCCGGAAGAGGTGAAGATTCATAGTGACGACTCATATCCTTAAGAGTGTAATGAAGACCGAAGCTTACTGCTTCTGAACTACCTGACTATTTAAACCAGTCGTGACGCTTGTCCTTAGGCGAGGTGGGACTAAAATAATCATGCAATGACACAATGATTTTCCGAGAGCCAAGTCACAGGCTCATGACAAAGTATACCCACCGTCACCGAGCCGTTAAACACTGCTGGACTTGCCACGTGGCACTTCTTTGCTGTGGGAGCACTGTTTGGCTCTCGGCAAATAGAGCGTTTGCCGATGATCCTTTTTTCGAGTATGTTTCGAACAATGACTCAGTAAATGCCTGTGTTTGTCGTGCTTCATCTATTGCTGAGTTTACCTCTCGGCTTACTTAGCTTTGCCGAGTGCTCGTGTTTCAGTTCTCCGCGAAGAGCCAAGCATTTGACGTACATTGAAATTCTAGTAGTAGCGGCAACTGAGAGCTGCCTCATCGGAGTTGCTGCTCTTGTCGTGTGTGTTGTGCGCACCACCCTACGAGCTGCTCGCTAGGCCGCTGATTCCGATGCGGGCAGGGTTAGCCTCCTTGACGACGTCCGTCGTTTGGGTTACCAGCTTCACGGCAGATCTGATGGTAGGCGGTGCCATGACCGCTGACGGTGGCAGTCAGTCTGCACCAGGCGACGAGGATGCCAGGTCAATGGCCCCGAAGACATGTTTGATGTTGCAGGTTAGTTTGTGTTGATGTAGAGTGGAAGCGTCCAATACTGCACGGCGACATGGACAACCCCCCGACGGCCGGGGAGGTTGTCTTAGTGTGACGCCCCCGTATTTGACCGTACACTAATCATGCACGCAAATGTGTACGATCAAGATCAGGGACTCACGGGAAGATATCACGACACAACTCTAAAACATAAATAAGTCATACAAGCATCATAATACAAGCCAGGGGCCTCGAGGGCTCGAATACAAGTGCTCGATTATAGACGAGTCAGTGGAAGCAACAATATCTGAGTACAGACATAAGTTAAACAAGTTTGCCTTAAGAAGGCTAGCACAAAAGTAGCAACGATCGAAGAGGCCAGACCTCCTGCCTGGGATCCTCCTAACTACTCCTGGTCGTCGTCAGCGGGCTGCACGTAGTAGTAGGCACCTCCAGTGTAGTAGGAGTCGTCGTCGACGGTGGCGTCTGGCTCCTGGGCTCCAACATCTGGTTGCGACAACCAGGTAGAAAGGAAAGGGGGAAAAGAGGAAGGAAAGATCCCGTGAGTACTCATCCAAAGTACTTGCAACCAAGGAGCTACACTACATATGCATGGGTATATGTGTAAAGGGGCATATCAGTGGACTGAACTACAGAATGCCAGAATAAGAGGGGGATAGCTAGTCCTGTCGAAGACTACGCTTCTGGCCATCTCCATCTTGCAGCATGTAGAAGAGAGTAGATTGAAGTCCTCCAAGTAGCATCGCATAGCATAATCCTACCCGGCGATCCCCTCCTTGTCGCCCTGTTAGAGAGTGATCACCGGGTTGTATCTGGCACTTGGAAGGGTGTGTTTTATTAAGTATCCAGTTCTAGTTGTCATAAGGTCAAGGTACAACTCCGGGTCGTCCTTTTACCGAGGGACACGGCTATTTGAATAGATAAACTTCCCTGCAGGGGTGCACCACATAACCCAACACGCTCGATCCCATTTGTCCGGACACACTTTTCTGAGTCATGCCCGACCGCGGAAGATCAACACGTCGCAGCCCCACCTAGGCTCAACAGAGAGGTCAACACACCGGTCTAAATCCTATGCGCGCAGGGGTCTGGGCCCATCGCCCATTGCACACCTGCATGTTGCGTACGCGGCCGGAAGCAGACCTAGCCTAGCAGGCGTTCCAGTCCAATCCGGCGCGCGCCGCTCCGTCGCTGACGTCAAGAAAAGCTTCGGCTGATACCACGACGTCGAGTGCCCATAACTGTTCCCGCGTAGTTGGTTAGTGCGTATAGACCAAATGGCCAGACTCAGATCAAATACCAAGATCTCGTTAAGCGTGTTAAGTATCCGCGAACGCCGACCAGGGCCAGGCCCACCTCTCTCCTAGGTGGTCTCAACCTGCCCTGTCGCTCCGCCATAAAGTAACAGTCGGGGGCCGTCAGGAACCCAGGCCCACCTCTACCGGGATGGAGCCACCTGTCCTTTCAGCCCCATCATCAAAATCACTTGCGGGTACTCAACAAGCCGACCCGACTTTAGTCACCACATGTGTCATGTATATAAAGTATATAGTATATACCCGTGATCACCTCCCAAAGTGATCACGGCCCAGTAGTATAGCATGGCAGACGGACAAGAGTGTAGGGCCACTGATGGAACACTACCATCCTATACTAAGCAGTATGATAGCAGGTAAGGGTAACAACTGTAGCAACAATGACAGGCTATGCATCAGGATAGGATTAACGGAAAGCAGTAACATGCTACACTACTCTAATGCAAGCAGTATAGAGAAGAATAGGCGATATCTGGTGATCAAGGGGGGGGGGGCTTGCCTGATTGCTCTGGCAAGAAGGAGGGGTCGTCAACAGTGTAGTCGGTCGGGGCACCAGCAGCGGCGTCGGTCTCGTAGTCTATCGGAGAGAAGAGGGGGAAGAAACAATGAATACAATGCAAACAGATGCATAACGATGAATGACATGACAAAGCGTGATGCTAGGTGTGCCCAAACGCGGTAGTAGGTGATACCGGCGAAGGGGGGGACATCCGGGAAAGTATTCCCGGTGTTTCGCGTTTTCGGGCAGATGAACCGGAGGGGAAAAGTTGCGAGTTCGATATGTTAGGGAGGTGTGGCGCACGAACGGACTGCATATCCGGATTCGTCTCGTCGTTCTGAGCAACTTTCATGTACAAAGTATTTTCATCCGAGTTACGGATTATTTTATATTAATTTTTAAAGATTTGAATCATTTTTAGAATTAACAGAATTAATTTTATGACATCAGCATGATGTCATGCTGACGTCAGCAGTCACTAGGGGTTGACTGGTCAACCTGACCAGTGGGTCCCACTGGTCAGTGACACATTTTAATTAAACATATTAATTAACCTAATCAGGATTAATTAGGGGTGGGCCCCACTGCCATTGACTACTTAATTAGCTAATTAGGTTAATTAGGTAACTAATGTTTAACTAGTTTAATTAATCAAAATTAATTAAGTTAATTAATTAATTATTATTATTATTATTATTTATTTATATTTTTTAATTCTCTTTTTTTTCTTTTTTTTTATAAACGTTCTCAGGGGCTGGGCCCAGCTTGCCATTGGCCCTGGGGGCCTATCGGGTCGGGCCAACGGGCGCCGGGCGATTCGGGCGTAGGGGCGCTGCGGTTTCGGGCGATGGGTGTCCGTGCCCGAGGCCATCGCAGCGAGGGCACGAGGCCCAACTGCGCCGGCGGCCTCGCTCGACAGCGGCAGGTGGCGGGGAGCAGGGGCGGCCCCGGACGGCGGCGGCCCTGGCGGGTGCGGCCAGGCGTCGCGGTATGGAGGCGGTGGTGGCCGGGCGGCGGTAGGGGCTGGGCGCGGTCGGTGCTTGGTCGCAGGAGGCCAAGGCCGGCGCGGGCAGGCACGGGTGGCTGGCGAGGATGCGGTGAACGCGGCCGAGCGCACGCGGGGCGCGGTGACCACGGCGTGTCCGCGTTAGACGAGGGGGAGAGGGGGGTGGCGCTCACTAGCGTTGCCGAGGAGAGGGTCGGCGTGGCTCGGTGAAGCCCTTGGGGAGGAGGACGGGGACAACGTGCGGCGCTGGGGAAGACAAGGAGGCAGTCCGGCGACGCGACGTTGGGGAGGCGGGGTCGAGGTAGCTCCGGTCGGGGTCTAGCGACGGCGCGGTCGTGGACGGGGCGACGAGGTGGCAGGGCGCCGGCGTCGAGCTATGGGGACGGGTGGCGGCGACGTCGAGGCGGCGAGGGGCGATGGGATCGGGGGGTTGCCCCGATCCAGATCGGGGAAGGGCGAGAGAGAGATCGAGAGGGAGTGGGGGGGGGGGCGGAGCGGTTGGGGGCGATGGAGGACGGCGACGGGCGGGATCGGGCGCGAGAGGTGCCGCGACGGTGCCGATCCTGTGGGAGGGAGAGGGGGAGTGGATCCAGGGGGAGTGGGGATCGTGGGAGGGGGGAATGGGTGTCGGTTAGGGTTGGACCGAGGAGAGTGGGGGGTTATGGAGGGGAGTGGGTGGGTCGGCCTGTTAGCGGCCAGGTGGGGGCGGCTGGGCCGAGGCCCAGTTGGGCCAAGGGGGTTCTCTGCCCTGTGTGTGTGTTGTTTTATTTATTTTTCTTTTCTATTTTCTTTTAGTTTCCCTTTATTTTTGTTTTAGCGAAATACCAAAATGGCACCTAATTTGATGTTACCAAATATGTCACAGCCACACTAACTTGCTACCCAAACTAAATTAGTTTTGTAATTTTTTTGAATTTAAAAGTATTTAGATAATAGTTTTCGCTACTGTTTTATTCATCTAATAGTATTTAAATATTTTATAAAGGTGTCGCTTCTCCATCATAATTACCTACGCATTATTTGGCACAACCCGAACATTTTAGTTTTAATGTTTGAAAACTTTTACCGTTTGATTTGATTTTGAACTTGAATTTGAATCGGGTTCGAACTAACGCGAGATTAGCAACAGTAACCGTGGTGACATGGCACCATTAGCAGAGAATTACTGTAGCTTAATTGTCGGAGTAAGTGGCCACGGGTAGCCAAACCGACTACCCCTGGCTCTTCAGAAAATTTATCAGGCCTTTGGGCCTTCAAGCACTCCAAGCATTTGGGCCGCCTTCCCCGGCCAGCTACCACTAAAGCCGACTCCCGGAAGGCGACCCAGCCTCACCGACTCCCCCCTAGGACGACTACGGGGTGGCCGACTCCAAGAAGCCGGCCAAGAAGGACGCCGACTCCTAGGAGCCGGCCAAGACTGCAACCACTCCTGCATAACGGCGACGTGACGGGGCGTGGCCACAGTGCGGCCCACTACCCCCGAAGCCCGAGGCGGGCATGGCTACAGGAGGCCGTACGGGAGGGACGTCTCCCGTGCGGCTCGGCACTGTAGCCACGCTAGCCTCGACGTCATCCACGACCCACTCCTGTACGGCCCAAGGACTGCGGGCCCCTTCAGCCAGAGAGAGGCGTGAAGGCGGCCCGGCTTTTCCTAGTCGGCCAAGGGCATAGCCGGCCTCCAGAAGCCGGCTACTCCCTTCCTCGAAGCAGGAGCCCCATTAAGGAGACAAGACGAGGTGAGGCTACAGTGATAGCCCCCGAGGCGGGCCACTGTAGCCACGCTCACCTCGACAAAGCCCTCATCATCAGAGGCGCGGCTACAGTAAGCAGCCGCCGACAAGACCCTAGGCGGTGGGACCGGCCTGTCGACCAAGTAGCCGGCAGCCGGCGGGACCCACCAGCCGGCGGGACCCAGCAGCCGGCGGAGAAGCCGGCGAGCGTAGACACTGACGGCTGGGACCAGTTCCCAGTCGGATTACCATTGTACCCCCGGGGGTAGGCCTATATAAACCCCCCGGAGCACCCATGCAAAGGGTTCGGGCTAGCATAGTTGCTTCAGTCACCCAAGCATAGCACACACACCATAGATAGAGAGAAGCAAGAGCTAGCCTTGTTCTTCTTCTCCCTTGATCTCAACAGCTCTAGGAGCGATTGTAGCTACCCTTTATCGATCTAGTGATCATGCGGAGACCCCGCAGAGCAGGACTAGGGGTGTTATCTCCTCGGAGAGCCCCGAACCTGGGTAAGATTCGCCGGCGTGCATGTCTTCGCCTCATCCCGTTTCCAGGCACCGGCGACGTTTTATTGGCTCCCACAATGATAAGCCATCCCTTGGCATATGTCGCACCAACCACCCGACATTTGGCGCCCACCGTGGGGCCAGGTGCACCGTCGTCCGGAGACCTGTTCTGGACGGGAACCCTCTTCCTCCCCCGCGAGCGCAGCCAGCCTGCTGCGCCCGATGGCGTTTGCCTCGACGCGCTGCAAGGCGTCGACGACGCCTGCGCAGCGAGCCGCCTCGCCGATCTGCTCGGCGAGACTCGCATCTCCGACGAGCCTGCGTCCGACGCAGGCACCGACTACCCCGAGAGCCGCCTCGTCAGCCTCCTCGACCAACTTCACGTCTCCAGCGAGCCCGCTGCGGACATGGAGTCGGTCGGCTCCACCGACCCGATGCTCATCGACTCCGACACCGCGTCGCTCGACGCCTACCCCTCCGACGTGGTGGTCTTCGACGACCCCCTCCCTCGAGCTGACAGCGGCAGCAGCGCTGTCACCGAAGTGCTGGTCATCAGCCACGTCTCCAACTCGGGCGAGAACGCCCGCGACGCTCAGCAAGCGGCGATGCACGACCTCTCCGTCCCCATCCCGGCCGACGCCGACGCCGAGACCCTGGAGGCACGCCGCCTTGCCCTCATCGCGGAGGGCAAGAAGATAGCCTCGATGAGACGCCTCACCGAGGCCCACCAGCGCGAAGTCGACCGCGCCGCCTTCGGGACGCCGCCGCCTAGCGGCCCGAGCCGAGCCGGCTTCGTCCAGAAGCGCGGCGCAGCCGTTGCCAGCATGCTGGGCGCAGATCGCCCCGTCTACGCCACCCCGCTCGAGAATCTGCGAGCCGCTCAGGCGGCTGCAGAGGAGCTCAATGGGCTGGGAGCCGATGAGCTCCCTACATGACAAGACGGATCCAGCAGCTGCTCGACGCGGCTGCAGAACGGCACGAAGCCGGCGCCCGAGCTGATAGCCATCCCCCGCGCCGGGAGCACGCCGCGACGTCCCGCTCGCCGACTGCGAGCGGCGCGCGCCAGAAGAAAGACAAGGAGCCGGCTGCCAGCCGCAGCCGGACTCGCATTACCATCGAGCGCGACGCGGATGGCCGCCCTCGAGCTGTAGAGCACCAGGGAAACCTGCCTCCTCCCCCGCCTCGAAGAGAAAGACGCCTCACTCCACCGCCTGTCACCCATCCGACTCTTGGCGACCGACTCGGCCGCCGAGAAGGAGTCGGCGAGAACGACGCCCGCCACAGGATCGACCGCCTTGCTCGATCCTTGGCGTTAGAAGAAGAAGACGATGTCGGCCCGCCATGCTTTGGCCCCCGCATCCGCGACGAGCCCTTTCCCAAAGGGTTCTCGCTCCCCAGAGACACGCCCAAGTACAACGGCTCGGTGAAGCCGGAAGATTGGCTCATCGACTACTCCACAGCCGTCAGCATCGCCAACGGCAATCGGCGTGTCGCTGTGAAGTACGTCCCCCTGATGCTGCAGGGCACGGCGCGCACATGGCTCAACAGCCTCAAGCCCTACAGCATCAACAGCTGGCTGGACTTCACCGAAGTTTTCGTCCGCAACTTCACCAGCACCTACAAGCGGCCTCCCAAGCCTCGCCAGCTCTCCCTCTGCGTCCAGGGGCCCAACGAGTCGACCCGCGACTACCTCACGCGATGGGCCGAGCTCCGCAACTCCTGCGAGGGAGTGCACGAGGTCCAGGCCATCGAGTACTTCACTGCCGGGTGCCGAGAGGGCACCCTCCTCAAGCACCGACTCCTCTGCGACGAGCCGGCTACCCTCGACGAGCTACTAGTCATCGCGACAAGTACGCCACTGCCGACTCCTCCATGAAGACCGAGCTCCGAGTGGACGCCTCGGGGAAAGTAGTTGCTCCGGCTCCCAAGACGCCGGCTGGCGACCCTAACCGGCGCCCCTACCAGAACGACCACAAGCGCAAGGGCCCCATGCCGACTTCCTCCAGTCGGCAGGTGGCCACAGTTGAAGACGAGCAGCCCGAAGAGCGGCCCGCTCCCAAGAAGAAGGGTGGCCGGCCGCCCTGGCAGCCGTCTTTCTCCTACGAACAAGCACTCGATGCTCCCTGCAAGTTCCACAGCGGCGCGAAGCCGTCCAACCATACAACACGGAAATGCCACTGGCTCACCCGCATCACCAAGGGCGAAGGGATGGTGCCGCCTCCGCCTCCCGGCCCGCCGCCTCCAGCTCCCCAGCAGCCGGCGGCCCGGCCGGCAGTCGGCGCCATCCAAGACGAGTTCCCCGAAGCGCACGACGCCTACGTCGTCTTCACAAGTCAAGTCGACGACAAGCGCAGCCGACGCCGGCAGCACCAAGAAGTAAACGCAGTCGCCTCTAGCACCGCCGAGTTCATGCACTGGTCGGAAAAGCCCATCAGCTGGAGCCAGGCCGACCACCCAGAGGTGATGCCTTCGCCTGGCTCCTATGCTATGGTCCTGGACGTCACCCTTGCGACGGAGAGGCGAGCTGCCAGATTTTCCCGCGTCCTGATAGACGGCGGAAGCAGTATCAACATACTGTACCGCGATACCATGGACAAGCTGAACATCAAAGCAAAGCAGCTCATGCCGAGCCGCACCGTCTTCCATGGTATCGTACCCGGCCTATCTTGCTCTCCAATCGGCAAGATCAAAATGGATGTTCTCTTCGGAGACAAAGATCACTTTCGCCGGGAAGCAATATGGTTCGAGGTGGTGGATTTGGAGAGCCCCTATCATGCACTACTTGGCCGACCTGCGTTGGCCAAGTTCATGGCTGTGCCCCACTACGCCTACTTGAAGATGAAGATGCCGAGCTCGAAGGGGATCATCACGGTAGCCGGCGACTACAAGAAGTCCATCGAGTGTGCCATGGCCAGCAGCCGGCTGGCCGAGTCCCTCGTGGTGGCAGAAGAGAAGAAGATGTTGGAACGGGTTGTGGCCATGGCCGGCAAGCAGCCGGCCTTGTCCCCCAACCCCAAGGACTGTGATGCGCAGGGCTCCTTCCAGCCTGCAAAGAGACGAAGAAGATACCTCTAGACCCGGAGCACCCGGAGAGGTTCGCCGTGATTGGGGCGAACTTGGACAGTAAATAGGAAGGCGAGCTCGTCGACTTCCTCCGTGAGAATCGAGACATCTTTGCATGGTCCCCAAAGGACATGCCGGGTGTCCCGAAGGATTTCGCCGAGCACAAATTACATGTCCGAGCTGATGCGAAGCCGGTCAAGCAACCCCTCCGCCGACTATCAGAAGAGAAGCGAAGAATCGTGGGAGAAGAGATAGCCCGGCTCCTTGCAGCCGGCTTCATCATGGAAGTGTTCTTTCCAGAATGGCTTGCCAATCCAGTTCTGGTTTTGAAGAAGAATAACAAGTGGCGCATGTGTATAGACTACACAAGTTTGAACAAGGCCTGCCCAAAGGATCCGTTTGCTTTGCCACGGATTGACCAAGTGATAGACTCCACAGCCGGATGCGAGCTGTTAAGTTTTTTGGATGCATACTCAGGGTATCATCAGATCAAGTTGGACCCGGCTGACCGCCTGAAGACTGCCTTCATCACACCCTTTGGAGCTTTCTGCTACCTGACAATGACATTCGGCTTGAGAAACGCCGGTGCCACTTTTCAGCGTTGCATGCAGAAATGTCTCTTGAAACAACTCGGCAGAAATGCCCACGTCTACGTAGACGACATTGTGGTGAAGACAGAGAAGCGCGGTACCTTGCTGGAAGACCTGAAGGAAACATTTGCCAACTTGCGCCGATTCCAGATCAAGCTCAACCCCGAGAAGTGCGTGTTCGGAGTGCCAGCCGGCCAGCTGCTAGGCTTCCTGGTCTCCGAACGCGGCATTGAGTGCAACCCTGTCAAGATCAAGGCCATCGAGAGGATGGAGATTCCCACCAAGCTGCGAGATGTGCAGAAGTTCACTGGCTGCTTAGCCTCCCTGAACCGTTTTATCAGCCGACTAGGAGAGAAGGCTCTCCCCCTGTACCGACTCATGAAGAAGTCCACTCACTTTGAGTGGAATGATCAAGCCGACCAAGCCTTCCATGAGTTGAAGAAAATGTTGACCACTCCGCCTGTCCTGGCTGCGCCGACTGAGAAGGAGCCCATGCTCCTCTACATCGCCGCGACAAGCCGAGTCGTCAGCACTGTTGTTGTGGTCCAGCGCCCGGAGGAAGGCCGAGCCCAGCTGGTCCAGAGGCCGGTCTACTATCTCAGCGAAGTACTGTCCAGCTCAAAGCAAAACTACCCGCACTACCAGAAGATGTGCTATGGGGTGTACTTCGCTGCCAAGAAATTGAAGCCCTACTTCCAAGAGCACCCCATCACGGTCGTGTGCACTGCCCCGCTCGCCGAGATCATAGGCAGCCGGGATGCATCCGGCCGGGTGGCCAAATGGGCCATTGCCTTGGCGCCCTACACGATTTTCTATCAACCCCGCACCGCCATCAAGTCGCAAGCATTGGCCGACTTCCTCGTCGACTGGGCCGAGACCCAGTACTTACCGCCGGCTCCCGACTCTACCCATTGGCGGATGCACTTTGACGGGTCCAAGATGCGCACCGGCTTGGGAGCCGGCATCGTCCTCACCTCTCCCAAAGGCGACAAGCTCAAGTACACGCTGCAGATCCACTTCGCCGCCTCCAACAACGTGGCCGAGTACGAGGCGCTCGTACATGGGCTCCGGCTAGCCAAAGAACTCGGCATACGCCGGATCCTGTGCTACGGCGACTCAGACTTGGTGGTCCAGCAATCATCTGGCGACTGGGACGCCAAGGACGCAAACATGGCGAGCTACCGTTTCCTCGTCCAGCAGATGAGCGGATACTTCGAAGGGTGCGAGTTCCTTCACGTGCCAAGGGCCGACAACGACCAAGCAGATGCCCTAGCACGGATCGGCTCCACCCGACAAGCCATACCGACTGGCGTCTCCCTCCAGCGCCTCCTCAAGCCGTCCATCAAGCCGTCTCCAGAGTCGGATTCCATCTTCGTACCGCCTGCGCCAGAAACAGCCGGATCCGGCTCAAGAAATCCCGCAGGCGGCACGGGGACTTCGACGACTGCCCCGGGGACTGACGTAGTCGCACCCGGCCCAGGGACTTCAGAACCCGGCCCGGGGACTGCAGCAGTCGGCCCGGGGACTGCAACGACACAAGAAGCGGTGGTCGACTCCAATGCAACACCCAACCCACCCACCCGAGTCATGGTGGCCACATTAACAGCAGAAGAAGTCACAGCTCCCTCATGGGCCCAGCCCATCCTCAAGTTCCTAGTCAGCAGAGAGCTGCCGGCTGATGAGATCGCAGCAAGACTAGTGCAACGACGAGCCGCAGCATACACAATAATCAACAGGGAGCTTGTGAAGCGCAGCGTCACTGGAGTCTTCCAGCGTTGCGTCGAGCCAGAAAAAGGAGTGGCAATCCTCAAAGACATCCACCAAGGCGAATGCGGCCATCACGCCGCCTCAAGATCCCTCGTGGCCAAGGCTTTCCGCCATGGGTTCTTCTGGCCGACTGCCTTGGAGGATGCTAAAGAAATAGTCAAGAGCTGCAGAGGATGTCAAGTCTTCAGTTCCAAACAACACCTGCCGGCTTCTGCCCTCAAGACCATTCCCCTCACCTGGCCTTTTGCCGTCTGGGGACTGGACATGGTGGGCCCTTTCAAGACAGCCCGCGGTGGCATGACACATCTACTCGTTGCTGTGGACAAGTTCACAAAGTGGATCGAAGCCAAGCCAATTAAGAAGCTGAACGGGCCGACTGCCGTGACATTCATCACCGACATCACTACTCGGTACGGCGTGCCGCACAGCATCATCACCGACAACGGCACGAACTTCGCCAAAGGCGCACTGGCACGTTTCTGCGCGACGCAGGGCATCCGACTGGACTTAGCGTCCGTTGCCCACCCGCAGTCAAACGGCCAGGTCGAGCGAGCAAATGGACTTATCCTCTCCGGCATCAAGCCCCGACTGGTTGTACCACTGGAGCGATCGGCCGGCTGCTGGCTCGAAGAGCTGCCGGCTGTCCTCTGGAGTCTGCGCACTACACCCAACAAGTCAACCGGCTTCACTCCATTCTTCCTTGTGTACGGTGCCGAGGCTGTCATCCCAACAGACATCGAGTTCGACTCGCCTCGGATCACCATGTACACGGAGGAGGAAGCCAAAGAAGCAAGAGAAGACGGCGTCGACCTACTGGAAGAAGGCCGGCTGTTAGCCCTCAGCCGGTCCGCCATCTACCAGCAAGGCCTGCGCCGCTACTACAACCGCAAGGTCAAGCCAAGATCCTTCCAAGAGGGCGACCTTGTGCTCCGGCTGATCCAGCGAACAGCCGGCCAGCACAAGCTCTCGGCCCCTTGGGAAGGCCCCTTCGTCGTCAGCAAGGCACTCGGCAACGACTCCTACTACTTGATCGACGCGCAAAAGCCAAGAGCACGCAAGAGAGACGACTCCGGCAAGGAGTCGGAGCGACCATGGAACGCAAACCTCCTAAGACGATTTTACAGCTGAAAAGCAGTATGTATCACGCTACCCCTTTTGTATTAAGTACAAACCAACAGGCCCCCCGAACAGTACTCGGGGACTGCCTTTTATTTATCTATGAATGACGAGTGTCATATCCATGAATGTATTATTACATTTTGAATTCTTGTCCGGCACCGGGTTCGACTAGTCGGCCCGGGGACTGGCCGCCTTGAGCTATATTCAAAGTTCTTCCCGAAGTCAGCAAAGTAGTGCGCCGGCTCCCAAGTCCTCTCTTGTTGAAAGTCGCAGCTCAAAGAACTGACTGTCCGACTAGCAAGAGAGAAGACAGAAAGGACGCCCACACGAAAAACGGCTAAGGAACAACTAACCTATATAGCAAAGAGACGGCCTCCATATATGCCTGCCGGCTGTCAAAGCAGCCGGCTGGCCGGCTTCCTAAAAAACTTAGCTTAAGTCCGGCAGAGCTAAAAGTACTTCCCCCTCCCCAATCGGCCAGGCACTCCCCGGCTACAGATTGCAGAGCAACTGTTTGACTAGGGAGGCGGCAACCAAGGGAGGGCGGCAAAGGAAAAAAGCAGAAGGACAAAAAGCGAAAGTACAAGGAAAGACCGATTGCATAACTTATATACATAAAGCCGCCCAAAGGCTGGCAACAGACTTAAGTTTGAATACACCCAGTGGGTGGAATTGTGCAGACTTAACCAAACATTGTTCAAAAGTAACAAGACAGGAAAACAAAAGAAAGAAGACTAAGGCGCGACTTGGAGGCCGAGCTGGTCGGTGAAGGCAGCTCGCCGGCTGAAGGAGTGGCCGCCTAGCTGGTCCCGGCTTGACCACCTCCCGCGGCAGGAGACGCACTCGCACGCGACGTAGTGCTGGAGGCGCGGTCAGGCTGGCCGGCTACTCCACCAGCCGGCTCGGCGTCTTCACCCTCCTCCTCCTCCTCTTCGCCCTCGTCGCTGGAGTCGATCTCCTCCGCCGAGTCCTCGCCGTACGCCGGGTCCAGCCCGAACCAATCTTCCGGCTGGGCGACTCCATTGTCGTCCACCTCGGGGGCGAAGACGTTGGTGTCGGTGTAGTCGGCGATCGCTGAAGCCCGCCGAATGATGGCCGGCCGCGCCGGCTCCAGCTCCGTGTCGGCTTGCTGCCGCCAGGTCGCCAGCTGGTCCAGGTTCAGGCCGGGATACCAGGCCTTGACGAACTCCAGCGCCCGCCTGGCGCCGGAGCGAGCCGCTGACGCCTTCCAAGCCTCGAAGCGGCCGACTGCCACCTCCAGCCAGTCGGCGGTCCGACTGGGGGTGCGAGGGACCACTTGGCCGGGCCAGAGGGCGGCCAAGACCTGCGATCCCGCGCGCTGAAGCCGGCGGAGCAGCCTGTGAGCCGGCTGGATGCGAGCCTGGATCGCCAGGAGCTGTTCCTCCAGCGAGCGGCCGGCGGTTGGCGAGATCTCGAAGCCGGCTTGCCTCTTCGCCTGGCGACGGGCTTCGATGGCCTGGTTGGCGGCAGTGGAATAGCCGGGGAAGTACTCTGCGCGAAGAAGAAAAGGAAAGAAAAACACCAAAATCAGAAAAACAAGTCAAATGGCAGATGGCAAGAAAGGACGAAGGGGTAGACGACTTACCGTCAACCAGATCCTCGATCTGGCCATAGCCGGAGACCAGAGTCTGCCTGGCCTCTGCCCAGCCGGCCGCCTCCGTCTCGAACTCGGCCTGGAGGGTGGCTTCGCGATCCTGCGCAGCCTTCAGCGCCGCCTTGTGGCCTTCCTCCTGGTCGGCCAGCTTCTTGACCAGGCGGTCGCGCTCCTGCACCAAGGCGGCGAGCTCCGCGTCCTTGGCACGAAGAGCAGTCTGGGACTCCCCCAGCTGTGCCCTCAGACTGGCGTTGGCCGCTGCAGAGATAGAAGAAGAAGAAGAACAATGAGAAATCATCAAGGAAGATCCGAGCCGACTGCTCAGCAGTCGGCCCGAATCTCGGGGACTACACCCAGTGGGTGCGCTGACGCGCCCCCACATGAGATAAAGATCAAGTCACATACCTCGGCTTTCAGTGAGATCGGCGGTCTTCTGAGTCAGCTCCCGAGCCTGGGAGTTGAAGGCGGCCGCTCGGAGGTTGTGGTAGTCCTGCAAGACGGACAGAAGACCGAAGTGAGAACAAAAGCAGCAAAAACAAAATCTCCAAGAAGTTCCAAGCCGCCTGCTCAGCAGCCGACTCGGAACTCGGGGACTACACCCAGTGGGTGCGCTGACGCGCCCCCACGAGAGAAATCAAGATCAAGAAAGAACAAGATGAGAATACTAACCCGGATGGCTGCCCGCGTGGCGAGGAATTCGTCGGTGAACTGCCTCAGCGCCGCGGCTTGGCTTTGCAGCCGGGTCCGGACGTCTTGTGCAGCGACGTTCACCACGGCTGTCCCTCCGCCCGGCGTCCACCCCGAGGTAGCGCTGGCCGCCTCCGCGTCTCGGGCCGACGAGCTGGAGCCCACGGCCGGCTGTGGCTCCGACGCAGCCTTCTGCGGCTCCGACGTGGCCTTCCCTGCGCGCCGGCTTGTCAAAACCCGGACCGCCACCTCAGCTCCCGTGGCCGGCTCGCCCTCCGCCGACTGTGCGGGCGCAGGCTCAGGCTGGCGGCCTTGGGTCGCCCTGGTTGGAGGAGTCGGCCCCGGTGCCTCCCCCAAGATGATGACGTCGTCGCCGCTTCCTCCCAGCCCCGGCTGGGAACCGCTGGCTCCCCCTGGCGAGGGATCCACGTCCCCGGGCGCCATGGTGCGCAGGGGGGTGACCATCAAAGCCTCCCCTGCCGCCGCCTCGGCCTCGGCCTCTGCCTGGGCCTTGGCTGCGGCCTCGGCGAGCGCTTTCGCTGCCTCCTCCTCCCGAGCTGCCTGGGCGGCGGCTGCCCTCCGTGCCTCCGCCTCCCGCGCTTCCTGCTCCTCCCGCACCTCCCGCGCGTTCCTTTCCGTCGCCTCCAGGAGGGCGGCGCGGGGATCTACGCGGCGGGTGGTGCTCCCAGAGCCCCCTGGCGACTCGACGACGGAGCCGGCAGCCGCCCGCTCAAGTGACAGCGGAGCCCTGACCGTTGAAAAAGAAGACGAAGGTTCAAGAACCACCAAGGAAAGAAAGAAGGACAGTACATAGAAAGAGAGAACTTACGCCGACACAGTCTGCGGCTGCTTCACCACTTTGCGGAAGCGAGCCGCCTTCGCGGCCGCCTCTTCCCGCCTGGTGGCCGCCGCCCCACCCCTGGGCTTCTTCGTCCGGCTACCGAACATGCCCTGGGTGGCGCGACGTTTCTGGCCTCTACCCCGAGCAGGCTGCGCGCCGGAGGAGCCCGCGCCGTGTCCGGATGCCGGCTGGCGGTGCGGGACGGCTTCGGCTTCGTCCTCGTCCGGCCAGTCGTCGAAGGTAGCGGTGAACCCGGAGCCGCCTGCTTCGCCGCCGGCTTGGCCGCCGGCCGGCTCGGCGGCATCCTCCATATGGACCGCCCCCAGGTCGGGGTCCTCCTGGTCGTGTTCGGTCCGGTCGGGGACGAAGCGGCGCTCCACGTCTGCCCCGCCGGCCGGCCGAAGCAGAGGACTCTGTCAAAAGAGCAAGCCGACTGAGTTAGAGTCGGCCCAGAGGAACTCGGCGACAAAGCTGAGAGAGAGAGAGAAAAAGAGACGAGGGGAGCGTACCGTAGGCGGAGGATTGGCGCGGCTGTATGGCTCCTTGCCGAATTGCCAGTCTTCGGAAAGTTGGCAGTTGGCGAGGTAATTCACCATGTCGGCGGCGTCGGGCTGCGGCATCTCCTTGGTGCACATCCGGCTCGGATCGAGCTGGCCGCTCATCTGACAAATCAGATGAGGCCGGCTCTGGAGCGGAAGGACCCGGCGCGTGACGAACGCGGCCAGGAGGTCGGGCCCCGTCAGGCCCTCCGACTAGACCATCACCCGCAGGCGGGCGATGGCGGCGTTTCCTCCCGGCGCCAGCTTCACGGCCCGGAAGGATCACCGGGGCAGCCTGCCCGCCGGTGGGCCGGCTACGTAGGCCGGCAGGTTGAGGTAGTCGCCCCGGGGAGCGATGCTCCGCACGTAGAAGTACGACTTCTGCCACTTCTTCACCGATTGGATCAGCGTGATGACGGGGAATGGGTTGTCGGCGCCTGATCTCCGTGACGCGATGAAGGCGTCGGTCTGAGCCGGCACGCCCCGCACGCGCGTGCCCAGCTTCGACTGGAAGAACTCCCCCCAGAGCTCGAGGGTGGGGAGGACGCCAAGATAGCCCTCGCACAGGGTGACGAAGGCCGACAGCAGCACCACCGCGTTGGGGGTGAGGTGGTGCGGCTGGAGCTGATAGAAGTCCAGCCAGGAGCGGAAGAAGGCGCTCACTGGCAGGCCGAAGCCGCGCAGGAAGTGCGAGCGGAAGACCACCCGCTCGCCCTCCCGCGGCGCCGGCCTGACTTCCTTCTCCGGCGCGAGGCGGACCTCCACTTTGTCCGCGCTGGGCAGACGCCGGGTGTCGCGGAGGAAGTCGATGTGGTCGTTATGGACGATGGAGCCATCCCAATCCCCGCCAAGCTGCTCTACGTGGGGAGGCATAGCGGAAGCTAGCACGGCGGCGGAGGAGCGTGCGGAGGAAGAGCGCGGCGGCGAGGCGCTGTCGCGAGAACGAGCAAGGCAAGAAGACGGTGGAAGTAGGAGGAGCGTGCGAGGGCCTGCCGCCCTCCACCTCCCCCTACTTATAGCCTCACGCGGCCGAAGAGGCCGGACGTGGGGGGAGACGTGGGATTAACTGCGCCCACTCCCCCCACGTCTCGCGTTTATTACGCATAAGTGCGAGCCGAAACTGCCGCACGGAACGTGCGGGCGGTTTCGGGATACAAAGGATCCGCGCCTGGGCCGGGGAGCGGGCGTGGCGGGCCCCCTCCCTGCGGCGACGTCCCGTCACGCGCGTGGGTTGGCAGGCTTTCCGGCCACGTGGCACGCCGACGGCCCGAGGCCCGGTGCACATGCCTGCGGGTTCCCGCCCCCCCGACTCCAGAAGAATTCGACTAAGGCGGCGCGCCTGACCAAGGCCGGCTCCCAGCTGCCGGCTTGTCACGATAGGAAGCTGATCGAGCTTCTTGAACCCCACTCCACCTCGAAGCCCAATCAGCTTCGGGGACTACTGTCGGAGTAAATGGCCACGGGTAGCCTAACCGACTACCCCTGACTCTTCAGAAAATTTATCAGGCCTTTGGGCCTTCAAGCACTCCAGGCATTTGGGCCGCCTTCCCCGGCCGGCTACCACTAAAGCCGACTCCCGGAAGGCGACCCAGCCTCACCAACTCCTCCCCAAGACGACCACGGGGTGGCCGACTCCAAGAAGCCGGCCAAGAAGGACGCCGACTCCTAGGAGCCGGCCAAGACCACAACCACTCCTACATAACGGCGACCTGACGGGGTATGGCCACAGTGCGGCCCACGACCCCCGAAGCCCGAGGCGGGCATGGCTACAGGAGGCCGTACGGGAGGGACGTCTCTCGTGCGGCTCGGAACTGTAGCCACGCTAGCCTCGACGTCATCCACGACCCACTCCTGTACGGCCCAAGGGTTGCGGGCCCCTTCAGCTAGAGAGAGGCGTGAAGGCGGCCCGGCTTTTCCTAGTCGGCCAAGGAGTATAGCCGGCCTCCAGAAGCCGGCTACTCCCTTCCTCGAAGCAGGAGCCCCATTAAGGAGACAAGACGAGGTGAGGCTACAGTGATAGCCCCCGAGGCGGCCCACTGTAGCCACGCTCACCTCGACAAAGCCCTCATCATCAGAGGCGCGGCTACAGTAAGCAGCCGCCGACAAGACCCTAGGCGGTGGGACCGGCCTGTCGACCAAGTAGCCGGCAGCCGGCGGGACCCACCAGCCGGCGGGACCCAGCAGCCGGCGGAGAAGCCGGCGAGCGTAGACACTGACGGCTGGGACCAGTTCCCAGTCGGATTACCATTGTACCCCCGGGGGGTAGGCCTATATAAACCCCCCGGAGCACCCATGCAAAGGGTTGGCTTCTGGTTTGGCCTTTGAGCATAGTTGGCTTCTAGGTTAACACCCACGCATAGCACACACACCATAGATAGAGAGAAGCAAGAGCTAGCCTTGTTCTTCTTCTCCCTTGATCCCAACAGCTCTAGGAGCGATTGTAGCTACCCTTTATCGATCTAGTGATCATGCGGAGACCCCGCAGAGCAGGACTAGGGGTGTTATCTCCTCGGAGAGCCCCGAACCTGGGTAAGATTCGCCGGCGTGCATGTCTTCGCCTCATCCCGTTTCCAGGCACCGGCGACGTTTTATTGGCTCCCACAATGATAAGCCATCCCTTGGCATATGTCGCACCAACCACCCGACAGGAATTATGATTTACAAAGCGAAGGATCAGAAACAGACGCTCTGATCAAGGATGGATATGTTCAATAGACATAGGGGCACAATCGACGACAATTTGATTGGCGAGAACCAGCTCACGTTTCAAATGACGTCTAAGCCGGAAGGATAAATTCTAGGATCTGATTGAGGATTGCGAGCATTCGCAACAAATTGAATCAACGGACTCAAAATGATAATGACAAGAGATGCCAATAAGATTACGACTTAAGATTAATCATAATGCAAGTAAGCAAGAATTTCAAGAGCAAACAGGCTCTTGAGGATTTTCGGAAGATCGAATGGTATTTTGAACACTTCTGTGAAATACTTGAATCAATTGGGGATGAGCGGATACTCGGTAAGTGCGAGAATTATCCGTAGGGGTATTCAGGTGACAAAGAACAGCAAGGCAGTAAGCTCAAGGATTCACGGAACAACAGAGATAATTTCGGGGTATCTTGTAATAACAAGATCAACTGGGAAACATTGTATGAATGGCGAGTATACGCGGTTATCCATAGGAGTTTATCGATGAAAGGGAATTGCAAAAGCGATGAACACAAGTTCTCGGGTTATCAGCGGAGAGTATCTTCAGGGTCTTCACGTGCAGCAGACGATCATCAGTAATAAGGGGCTCTCCGGGTGAAAGTGATAACGAGATCCTAATGTTAGATTTAGCAAAATTCACTTAACCCGAATAGAAGAGAGATCAGAGTCCCAGAGTATAGACAAGGAGTAAAAGATCCTAATACCACCCAATGGCAACGTGGGCCCGGAAGACACACAACCATGTTAGTAAAAGTTTTTGCAATGTCTAGACTCGACTTCGGCCAAGGAGTTGGAAAGGGGGATTCCTATAGGCAGTCGGCTCTGATACCAACTTGTGACGCCCCCGTATTTGACCGTACACTAATCATGCACGCAAATATGTACGATCAAGATCAGGGACTCATGGGAAGATATCACAACACAACTCTAAAACATAAATAAGTCATACAAGCATCATAATACAAGCCAGGGGCCTCGAGGGCTCGAATACAAGTGTTCGATCATAGACGAGTCAGCGGAAGCAACAATATCTGAGTACAGACATAAGTTAAACAAGTTTGCCTTAAGAAGGCTAGCACAAAAGTAGCAACGATCGAAGAGGCCAGGCCTCTTGCCTGGGATCCTCCTAACTACTCCTGGTCGTCGTCAGCAGGCTGCACGTAATAGTAGGCACCTCCAGTGTAGTAGGAGTCATCGTCGACGGTGGCGTCTGGCTCCTGGGCTCCATCATCTGGTTGCGACAACCAGGTAGAAAGGAAAGGGGGAAAAGAGGAAGGAAAGCAACCGTGAGTACTCATCCAAAGTACTCGCAAGCAAGGAGCTACACTACATATGCATGGGTATATGTGTAAAGGGGCATATCAGTGGACTGAACTACAGAATGCCAGAATAAGAGGGGGATAGCTAGTCCTGTCGAAGACTACGCTTCTGGCCATCTCCATCTTGCAGCATGTAGAAGAGAGTAGATTGAAGTCCTCCAAGTAGCATCGCATAGCATAATCCTACCCGGCGATCCCCTCCTCGTCGCCCTGTTAGAGAGCGATCACCGGGTTGTATCTGGCACTTGGAAGGGTGTGTTTTATTAAGTATCCAGTTCTAGTTGTCATAAGGTCAAGGTACAACTCCGGGTCGTCCTTTTACCGAGGGACACGACTATTCGAATAGATAAACTTCCCTGCAGGGGTGCACCACATAACCCAACATGCTCGATCCCATTTGGCCGGACACACTTTTCTGAGTCATGCCCGACCGCGAAAGATCAACACGTCGCAACCCCACCTAGGCTCAACAAAGAGGTCAACACGCCGGTCTAAATCCTATGCGCGCATGGGTCTGGGCCCATCGCCCATTGCACACCTGCACGTTGCGTACGCGGCCGGAAGCAGACCTAGCCTAGCAGGCGTTCCAGTCCAATCCGGCGCGCGCCGCTCCTTCGCTCACGTCAAGAAGAGCTTTGGCTGATACCACGACGTCGAGTGCCCATAACTGTTCCCGCGTAGTTGGTTAGTGCGTATAGACCAAATGGCCAGACTCAGATCAAATACCAAGATCTCGTTAAGCGTGTTAAGTATCCGCGAACGCCGACCAGGGCCAGGCCCACCTCTCTCCTAGGTGGTCTCAACCTGCCCTGTCGCTCCGCCATAAAGTAACAGTCGGGGGCCGTCAGGAACCCAGGCCCACCTCTACCGGGATGGAACCACCTGTCCTTTCAGCCCCCTCATCAAAATCACTTGCGGGTACTCAACGAGCCGACCCGACTTTAGTCACCACATGTGTCATGTATATAAAGTATATAGTATATACCCGTGATCACCTCCCGAAGTGATCACGGCCCAGTAGTATAGCATGGCAAACGGGCAAGAGTGTAGGGCCATTGATGGAACACTAGCATCTTATACTAAGCAGTATGATAGCAGGTAAGGGTAACAACCATAGCAACAATGACAGGCTATGCATCAGGATAGGATTAACGGAAAGCAGTAACATGCTACACTACTCTAATGCAAGCAGTATAGAGAAGAATAGGCGATATCTGGTGATCAAGGGGGGGGCTTGCCTGATTGCTCTGGCAAGAAGGAGGGGTCGTCAACAGCGTAGTCGGTCGGGGCACCAGCAGCGACGTCGGTCTCGTAGTCTACCGGAGAGAAGAGGGGGAAGAAACAATGAATACAATGCAAACAGATGCATAACGACGCATGACATGACAAAGCGTGATGTGCCCAAACGCGGTAGTAGGTGATGCCGGCGAAGGGGGGGGGACATCCGGGAAAGTATTCCCGGTGTTTCGCGTTTTCGGGCAGATGAACCGGAGGGGGAAAGTTGCGAGTTCGATATGTTAGGGAGGTGTGGCGGACGAACGGACTGCATATCCGGATTCGTCTCGTCGTTCTGAGCAACTTTCATGTACAAAGTATTTTCATCCGAGTTACGGATTATTTTATATTAATTTTTAAAGATTTAAATCATTTTTAGAATTAACAGAATTAATTTAATTCGAAACTGGATTTATGACATCAGCATGATGTCATGCTGACGTCAGCAGTCAACAGGGGTTGACTGGTCAACCTGGCCAGTGGGTCCCACTGGTCAGTGACACATTTTAATTAAACATATTAATTAACCTAATCAGGATTAATTAGGGGTGGGCCCCACTGCCATTGACTACTTAATTAGCTAATTAGGTTAATTAGGTAACTAATGTTTAACTAGTTTAATTAGTTGTTTAGTTTAATTAATCAAAATTAATTAAGTTAATTAAGTTAATTATTTTTATTATTATTATTTATTTATATTTTTTAGTTCTCTTTTTTTTCCTTTTTTTATAAACGTTCTCAGGGGCTGGGCCCCACTTGCCATTGGCCCTGGGGGCCTATCGGGTCGGGCCAACGGGCGCCGGGCGATTCGGGCGTAGGGGCGCTGCGGTTTCGGGCGATGGGTGTCCGTGCCCGAGGCCATCGCAGCGAGGGCACGAGGCCCAGCTGCGCCGGCGGCCTCGCTCGACAGCGGCAGGTGGCGGGGAGCAGGGGCGGCCCCGGACGGCGGCGGCCCTGGCGGGTGCGGCCAGGCATCGCGGGATGGAGGCGGTGGTGGCCGGGCGGCGGTAGGGGCTGGGCGCGGTCGATGCTGGGTCGCAGGAGGCCAAGGCCGGCGCGGGCGGGCACGGGTGGCTGGCGAGGATGCGGTGAACGCGGTCGAGCGCACGCGGGGCGCGGCGACCACGGCGTGTCCGCGTTAGACGAGGGGAGAGGGGGTGGCGCTCACTAGCGTTGTCGGGGAGAGGGTCGGCGTGGCTCGGTGAAGCCCTTGGGGAGGAGGATGGGGACGACGTGCGGCGCTGGGGAAGACAAGGAGGCAGTCCGGCGACGCGACGTTGGGGAGGCGGGGTCGAGGTAGCTCCGGTCGGGGTCTAGCGACGGCGCGGTCGTGGACGGGGCGACGAGGTGGCAGGGCGCCGGCGTCGAGCGATGGGGGCGGGTGGCGGCGACGTCGAGGCGGCGAGGGGCGATGGGATCGGGGGGTTGCCCCGATCCAGATCGGGGAAGGGCGAGAGAGAGATCGAGAGGGAGTGGGGGACGGAGCGGTTGGGGGCGATGGAGGACGGTGACGGGCGGGATCGGGCGTGAGGGGCGCCGATCCAGTGGGAGGGAGAGGGGGAGTGGGGATCGTGGGAGGGGGGAATGGGTGTCGGTTAGGGTTGGACCGAGGAGAGTGGGGGGTTATGGAGGGGAGTGGGTGGGCCGGCCTGTTAGCGGCCAGGTGGGGACGGCTGGGCCGAGGCCCAGTTGGGCCAAGGGGGTTCTCTGCCCTGTGTGTTGTTTTATTTATTTTTCTTTTCTATTTTCTTTTAGTTTCCCTTTATTTTTGTTTTAGCGAAATACCAAAATGGCACCTAATTTGATGTTACCAAATATGCCACAGCCACACTAACTTGCTACCCAAACTAAATTAGTTTTGTAATTTTTTTGAATTTAAAAGTATTTAGATAATAGTTTTCGCTACTGTTTTATTCATCTAATAGTATTTAAATATTTTATAAAGGTGTCGCTTCTCCATCATAATTACCTACGCATTATTTGGCACAACCCGAACATTTTAGTTTTAATGTTTGAAAACTTTTACCGTTTGATTTGATTTTGAACTTGAATTTGAATCGGGTTCGAACTAACGCGAGATTAGCAACAGTAACCGTGGTGACGTGGCACCATTAGCAGAGAATTACTGTAGCTTAATTATCCGGACGTCACACTTAGGTGGGGGGATGCCCTGCCCATCCGCTAGCGCCACTCTAGGCTGGCGCTGTCTACAGATAGACACAACTACTGGAAGTTTCATCATCAAGATCATGATTGGAGCACCGCTTCATGTATAGGGTGAATACTATTGTTCCGGCTCTTTTTGGTTAGACTCAGCATCGACGAACTTGCGTCGTTATCTTGTTAAAGACATTTTTTTTTCGGGTGATCTTGTTAAAGACGTTGTCTTTTTGTTGGTTTGCTGGCCATCATGGTTGGTCTCAACAAATAGGATGGAAATCTTCGTCTTGGACGTCTTCGTCCAGGCATGGCGACGGCTGCGTGAGGGTGTTGCTGTGGAAGAAGACGATTTAGTCGTAGGTGTTAATTTCATATCTTGTAATGATTTTTCTATAGTTATCTATGCCAGGTACTCTTTTTTATGTATTTAGCCTTTTTGCCTTACATCAACTTTAACCTCCTTTTGAAAAAAGGTATCTGCTCAAGATGCCCTAGTACACCTACAATAAGCAGTGCCTCATTTTTTCTATCATGAGAAATGGGTAAAACTCTCTTGATGCAACGTCTTCTATCAATTACTAGTAGACTGCCCGTGCGTTGCCACGGGCGATTTTTTTACATGGATACACTGATAAAAATACAGGGGCATTTCCTGTCCCTAATTCAAATCACTTACTCAGATTTGCCCCTAATTTTGAAGCTGCTCAAACTTGCCCCTCTCCCGTTAGGTGCCCTTATAAAAATGCCCTTCCGTGCCGTTTCAGTCCGGTCAAAGGGCTTTGACCTTTTTTGGACGTCTATTGGACATTTTTGCCCCCAGAAAGAATAAATCAGGAATTGAAAAAGAAAAGAGAGAGCGCATGGTTACCTTTTGGCCCATGATAGCCCAACCCACTGGTTGGTCGTCTTCTTCCTCTTCAGAGGCCGAGGGCGTCTTGCCCGCCCGCTCACCTGAGCGCCGCCGTTCACTTGGCCAACGACGACGAGAAGCCGCACTTCCATGTCCACAAGACCCGTCGTAAACAGAGCGTCCCCGTGCCGAAGATCGTGACCTCGGGTGCCCTGCAACTCCGCATCCAATGCAATCTCCCGGCCTCTACCCGTCGTCCGCCATCTTCGGTTCGCCGTCGTACGAGGTCCACCAGCACTCCATTACCGTCCAGGAGATTCATATGGTGTTCCGGAGTCTTCCAGACACTTGGCCGATGAGCTCTTCTCCGTCTGACCCCCATCCCATGATGCCTCCCTCCGGAGACGATCTATTCGCTGTGACTCTACCAAGAGAAGGGTATATATTTGAAGAGATTTTTCGAAAATCATAGGTAAAGATATTTGGCAACCAGGCAATTGATCTTTTTGACCTATATGGGCCGCACCTGCTTTTTTGCAGGGAATATAGAGAGCTTTATTATTCAACTAAAGGCATCCTTTGCTCAAAAGATAAATAAAAACTAAAGGCATCCACGGACACAATCAGCCTTAACCAGTAAACTGGCCTGGGCTTTAGCAGTTTAGCTGGATTTGTACTGGGCAGTAGCACATTTTCTCACCGACCCTAAAAAAGAAAAATCTCTTACCGACAAGACAAGCCACTCCGTCACTCCATTCCCCTCACTCTGTTCGCCCCATTCTCATCCGCTGCCACGGCCTCGCCCAGCCGCCACAGAGGCTGCTTCAATCTCTCGTGACGCCTCGGTCCACAGGCCCTTCCTTCCTCCCCTCCTCACTGCTCACCTTCACCGGTGCTGGTGGATCTCACCGCGCGCGTTCTCGGCTGTGCCGGAGTGGACACTTCAGCACTCGCTCCGCGGCTATATTGAGGAGATCAAATTGATGGATCGAGGGGGCAGGACGTGGACGACGGCACGCGGCGGCAGGGATGGATGTGCCGGCGATGGTGACGCTGCTGGGGATTCGGCGCCAACAGGTCGCGTCGCGGCTCGACGTTCCCGACGGCTGCCCACGGCGCACAGGTCGCCCGCGCCCCCGTCGGGCTCCTAGACCGCCACAACGGCGGAATGGCCCCGCCTCCATGTACGCCCCGTCCTTCTCCCACTCTGCTTGTCTGCTTCGTTTCAATTCTCATCGCCGTGCGCTTGTGGGTTGCGGCAGCGACTGGTGTGATTTGGACAGGAGCAAGTGCGCCAATCAATTCTGATGCGGTGAGATGCACAGGGAGAGGCCTGCATCGGCAAGGCTAGCAGGAGGCCGTCCTCAGGAGGTCTGCGCCACGACGCCGGTAGGTACGGCCGCAAGGAGTGAATTAAGTATCCATGGTTGTTCTCTGTTTTACACCCATAGCAAACTTCAGATTTGAGCATTGATCCAACTGTTTAGTAGTAAACCAGATCACTTAATATCAATTGTTCACTCTGAGTGAATCTCACATCAAAACACCCAGTTTGCAACTGTACTGAAATACAAGGTGTTGGACAATTTGTTCAGGACTACGGTCTCTGATTTAGGTGTAGGAGAATATATTTTTTTGACGGGTAGGTGTAGGAGAATTTCTTCAGACTATGGGCCTCTGATTTAGGTATAGGATAATCTCTCTCCATGTTATGTTTATCATGTCCTTTGAAAATGCATGAATCTCTACTATCATGTTCTTCAGAACAAATTTAAGTCATGGCTCAAAAACTTTCACACAGATTCTTTTGATTAGGAACGAATGAATGATCAATACTTATACATCTTCCTATTATTAGTTAATTAGGAGCACCATAGTACCTAGCTGTTAATTTGTAGACGCTTTTAACTGTTACTTGTGATTTTTCCTCTCCTTGCAGTTGGTCCTGTTTTCCCATATCATCTGCTTTGTAGAGATAATCTCTCTTTGATTATGCATTTGGCTTACTCATTAGTTCTCCTATTTGCTTCAGTATCTTCACCAAGGAGTTCGGAGGCGATGCAGCAGTGGTGAAGGCGATGGTTGTGCCGGGTGCAGGCAGGTGCAGACGGGTACATTCCTTGACAGTCAATTGCTTTCGATCCCATCCGACTATCATGCAGTCTGACTTAAGATGACTAATTGTTTTTCAGGGTGAATTGAGTTCAGATCCTTGAACAAATGATTGTGATTTTGTAGCTGCAGTGGTGCTATTCTTTATTATTACTTGGTATGTCAGTACTTCCTACCTACTTGAATTTCCCTATCCCCAATTTATGGGATTTTTAATTTTTGATATTTCCATAAATGATTATACACAACTTCTGATAACACATGCCACCTGGTTTCCGTTCTCTATAAGAACTGAGAAGTACGTATGCACTTCCACGACATATAGGTTCATATGGATGTCTTTCAACGACATATAGAGAGAGTGATAGGATCAGACTAAGACATGAAAGTCTGACACACAAACAAAAGTATACGGCATGTACATACTGTTCTTTCATAGTATATGGCATGTATAGAACGTTCACATACAAACAAAGCTACCAAAAAAAATATTAGTAGATGTACCACAATGATAGCTCATGTACAATCCAAAACAAATAGTTAGTTTAATTCATTAAGTGGATCCATCAGCAGCAACAGTAACAACTTTAAGAAGAAGCAATTTATCAAATATGTAATCAGACAAAACTGGGGACACATTTACCTTTTGTGACTTTTAACTGTCCCGTCAATGCATCATGTTCATAAACACGTTTGACCGTTAGGCTGGGAGTGATGTGCTTTCCTTTTCTTTTTTCTCCTTTTTCTGTTTAGAATGCCCCTTTTTCTGTTGATGAGGTCCTGTTATGTTCTCTATCATCATGAACCGTATCTGGCATGTTAAGGTCAGATGTTGCAGTCTGCGATAGTTCCTGTGGAACAATCTTTACCGAAATGAGTAGAAAGACAATTAAAACCAATGAAGAGTATCTCCAGACATTAGACATTAAGAATTGCCCTTTTGGTTGTGTCGTGCAATTTTTATACCTGGACTCCATTTGGGGAGTTGATCCATAGTGGAGATGCCGCTAAGATGGCATCAATTGGCATTTTTCGCATTGATCGTTTCTTTTTCCTTGCTACGTTGGTATTGCTAGCAAGATTTACCCTTTGGCAGTGAGATCCACACGGGGTAAGGTCGTGTGAGGCTACAAATGTTACAGCCATTTAATAACAGTAGAAAAACCTCATCAACTATATGTATGCTCATTGTGATAAATAATAAGAAATTATGCTCGCAATTACCTGGCATTGGCACTGGAGTCATTCGGGAATGATGATCAACATTAGAGATGTCACCAAGAGGGGCTCCGTTAGAGGCATCACCAATAGGGGGTCGGCACAGATTTGGCGCCTCCATATCTTCAAACGTCATGCTCCGTTGGCGCTCAAAAATGAACTTAAAGAAAACATTAAGAGGAGTAAGAAACTGAATAGTTTGTGTGTGATTTTCCAAAACTACATTTGTAAAAGCGCAGAAGGAACTGATGTATATTCAATAATGTACTGAATCCACCTGTTCAGTTTGGCGATTCTAATGTACCATGACCAGTAACTTTCCGCAATAGAAAATTCCAGTCGCCAAACAAAGCCAAACATCGATACCATTATTAGATTACATGATCATTTACACCTCTCAGATTGAGATGATGCATTATCTTACGAATTGATAGAACAAAAATAGGTAACTACAGAAACTCATCTGGCCTGTCAAGTAACTAATACATTCTGTTGCTTTGAACAGACTTGTATTCTTCTGCGCTCACTATGCCTGCAAACAGAAGCACACGATTTTGGATGTCCTGAAGCGCATACACACGATTTTGTTTGACTTGGTAGTTTACTTGCAGTTTCATCACAATTTACACAGTTTTCTCCTTGTGCATAAACCTCTGTAAGCGTTTAACCGTTAGCGTCTGCACCATCTCTTTTGTAGGGTGTTGAAACTGCCCTTTTGTCATAACATTGATACAGTGTGATGCCTATGGGAAGAAGTGGTGCTTTGAGAGAATAGGTATCTGGATCTCCTGGTTATATACTCTTAGAAGTTAGAAATCAGTTTTCTCTTATTGATGGTTAGCATGCTTGCCTACTTCTGAATCTTTTCTCCAGTTATGTGAAAGCCATCTAAAATTGCATCTACTCTTTCACTGTAACAGGTTACTGAAGTGCAGTCACGTGCATTGGCTTTCTCATGTGGGTTGGGCCTCATACTTTTCTGTGAAAGCAATCGCATTAGGAGTAAACTGTTCATGCGATGGCTTTATGAGATGTGATGCCTGTATGAGATGCGATGATGTATGAGATACGATGGCTGTATCAAATAATACCTATATCTCGTCGGCGTCTCCTCGTCCAGGATCAGCGCCGGATCCTGGACGTGTTCGGCGGCGGATCCTGGACGTGTCCGATGGAGGGCGGCGAGTGAAGCGCCTTTGATGTGCGAGGCCGGCAGCGAAGGGATAGAGCGGCGGCGGCGACGAAGGGATGAAGGGCGGCGGCGAAGAGGGCAGATAGTCGTGCGTGCGAGTGGTTCTCGCTCGGGCAGGAGACCTCACTTGTACGCGCGGGCGATTGGTTTAGGTTTTTTTTCGCTGGTTAATTTTCGTAGGGTTTTTTCTTCGCTGGTTAATTTTCGTAGATTTTTTTACTTCGTTTGTCTTGGGTGCGATGGGAGGTTAGGCCCTGGAGTGCGTGGGGCGGGTGGGGGCCTCGGTACGAGGTTTTTTCGGTTCGTGGCGGCTCAGTGTGAGGTGAGAAAGGTATAAAAAACCATGAGAGGTGGAACGAAAAAAAACCTGAAAACGAGACTATCAACTGCTCCTCCATTATAAGTAAAGATTAATTGGTGGGAAAGTAGAGGACAATACTAATTCAGAAGCAATATATAATTACGTACATATACAGTACATGCATGCATGTCAGTCGAGAAGCTTTATGGTGATGTTGCCGAATTTGATATTCTGGTCGCTGCGTGGGATGAGCACGACGTTGATGCTGCTGTCGTCGGCGCAGCCAATGTCCCTGAGCAGCTCGTCCAGCACGAGCTGGCGCGACGTCGTGAGCTTCATCGGCATGCCGATGCCGTCGCTCTTCATCGCCTGGGGCACGTTGACGAAGCTCCCGGCAAACTCGCTGTACCGCGGGCCCATCTCCGCCGCGTCCTCCGGGCTTACGTTGATGCACATGTGGAACTTTGGGAACTCTATTCCCTCCACCTCCACAGCCTCCGTCTTGTTCCCGCGGCCTCCCCCGGCCACGGCCTCCCGTGGCCTAGGCACGGCCACCGGCAGTTTCACCGGCCCGTGCTCCACGGTCAAGGTCACCGAAATGCTGCTAGCTGCTGGAGGAAAGAGAAGAACTGGTTCAAGGCCGGCGTCTCACTCGGCCTGACTTCTGGGAGCGCACGTCCTTCCACGCCGGCCCGCTCTCCGCTGACCTTCACTTTGACGAGGTTCAGTTTCTCGTCGTGGAACAGGAACGTGGATTCGAGCCACTCCTTGTCATCGAAGCCCTTGCTGCGGTTGGCGTCGCCGGCGCACTCGTTGTTCCAGACGTGCCACAGGCGTCAGTCGGTCGATGTTGGCGTGGTGCGAATAGAAGATGGGGTCTTTGGCGGCCCTTTTGAAGTCGCCCATGTCACCGCCGGTCCAGCAGTGGATGGCGGTGTGTGGCATCTGCTGCAGATCGCCGCCCCCCGGAGTTGCCTCTTGTCCTTGTCATAGGTAGTACTCCTTCCGTTCCGAATTACTTATCACACGTATGGATGTATCTATATGTATTTTAGTTCTAATATATCCATCTCAGCGACAAGTAATTTGGAACGGAGGAAGTATTTTTTTTGGAACATTTCCACCGGTGCTGTCTCAATCATCTGTGTTAGAATTATGTGTCCTGCAACTATATTCAAAATACTTGAAACTGTTAATATTCAGAATATATTATTATGAAATTATACATGTATTTATACATGGAATTGCTTTACATTTTTAGCATGGAATTATTACTTGCTGGAATGTACTTAAGTAATACTCCTATATGCTTAAGGAAGTTGGTAGATTATATCAGTGAAATACAATATACTATTTATATTAGAAAGACTACCCGGATACAAGGATGATTGGAAGGAGCAGCCTTAATGTTGATCTACATAATTAGAGGAATTTACACTCTATTATCGCGCGTTGCTCACAAGCGCGTGCTCCGGGAACATAGTGGGTAGAATCCGTTAACAGACAAATATGACCGTGGTTGGTAATTTGATCTGCACTCTATCTCGGAAACTAGTCGTAGCGACTAGGAATCTTATCTGTATAAGAGGTGGACTATTTGAAAAGACAATATAAGAAGGTACCTACCCCTAGTCTCAAATATACATTTGGGGATCGTAGCAGAAATTTAAAATTTTCTACGCATCACCAAGATCAATCTATGGAGTTTACTAGTAACGAGAGGGAAGGAGTGCATCTACATACCCTTGTAGATCGCGAGCAGAAGCGTTCAAGTGAACGGGGTTGATGGAGTCGTACTCGTCGTGATCCAAATCACCGATGACCGAGCGCCGAACGGACGGCACCTCCGCGTTCAACACACGTACGGTTGGGGAAGACGTCTCCTTCTTCTTGATCCAGCAAGGGGGAAGGAGAGGTTGATGGAGATCCAGCAGCACGACGGCGTGGTGGTGGAAGCAGCGGGGATCTCGGCAGGGCTTCGCCAAGCTCAGCGAGAGGGAGAGGTGTCACGGGAGGGAGAGGGAGGCGCCAGAGGCTTGGGTGCGGCTGCCCTCCCTCCCCCCTCTTTATATGGGGGTCAGGGGGGGCGCCGGCCCCCTGAGATCCCATCTCAAGGGGGGCGGCGGCCAAGGGGGGGACTTGCCCCCAAGTCAAGTGGGGCGCCCCCCCACCCCTAGGGTTTCCAACCCTAGGCGCAGGGAAGGCCCAAGGGGGGCGCACCAGCCCACCAGGGGCTGGTTCCCTTCCCCACTTCAGCCCATGGGGCCCTCCGGGATAGGTGGCCCCACCTGGTGGACCACCGGGACCCTTCCGGTGGTCCCGGTACAATACCAGTGACCCCCGAAACTTTCCCGGTGGCCGAAACTGGACTTCCTATATATAATTCTTCACCTCCGGACCATTCTGGAACTCCTCGTGACGTACGGGATCTCATCCGAGACTCCGAACAACTTTAGGGTTACCGCATACTAGTATCTCTACAACCCTAGCGTCACCGAACCTTAAGTGTGTAGACCCTACGGGTTCGAGAGACATGCAGACATGACCGAGACGACTCTCCGGTCAATAACCAACAACGGGATCTGGATACCCATGTTGGCTCCCACATGTTCCATGATGATCTCATCGGATGAACCACGATGTCGAGGATTCAATCAATCCCGTATACAATTCCCTTTGTCAATCGGTACGTTACTTGCCCGAGATTCGACCGTCGGTATCCCAATACCTTGTTCAATCTCGTTACCGGCAAGTCACTTTACTCGTACCGTAATGCATGATCCCGTGACCAAACACTTGGTCACATTGAGCTCATTATGATGATGCATTAACGAGTGGGCCCAGAGATACCTCTCCGTCATAGGAGTGACAAATCCCAGTCTCGATTCGTGCCAACCCAACAGACACTTTCGGAGATACCCGTAGTGCACCTTTATAGCCACCCAGTTATGTTGTGACGTTTGGCACACCCAAAGCACTCCTATGGTATCCGGGAGTTGCACAATCTCATGGTCTAAGGAAATGATACTTGACATTTGGAAAAGCTCTAGCAAACGAACTACACGATCTTTGTGCTATGCTTAGATTGGGTCTTGTCCATCACATCATTCTCCTAATGATGTGATCCCGTTATCAATGACATCCAATGTCCATAGTCAGGAAACCATGACTATCTGTTGATCAACGAGCTAGTCAACTAGAGGCTCACTAGGGACATGTTGTGGTCTATGTATTCACACATGTATTACGATTTCCGGATAACACAATTATAGCATGAACAATAGACAATTATCATGAACAAGGAAATATAATAATAATCATTTTATTATTGCCTCTAGGGCATATTTCCAACAATAAAATTGTGAGCGGCACCATAAATGAGCGCAAAGAATAGGGGTAGACCACAAACACTAAATTATTCCCAACATTGGTATCGAGGCTAGGTTCCATCGCTGCTGATCGTCTGCTATTCTGCGCCGGCACCGGTCAAGGAAAAGATTCTCCGTTGCGAACTCTGCCACCACGTATCAACTTGCCGCCCGGTTGTCCGCGCTGGTCGTGCACTCACCTTCCCGCTGCATCCGTGACATGCAGTGCTGCATTTGAGCATCTCCAACCGCGCCCCCAACAGGCCCCCCAGGCCACTTTTTCGGCGTCGGCGCCAAAAAAACGCCCTAGTCGCGCCCCCAGGACGACGAAAAGCGCCGGTTCGGCCCTTTTTTCCGCTCGGCGGCCGCAGGCCGAACCCGGCGCACTTGGGGGGGGGGGCGATCGGGGGCTCCAGCATAAGGGAAAAGCATGGCTGGCCCACACCCTCGGGTGAAAAGTCAAGATTTTCTTCCCCGACTCGCCTTCCAACCCCCGCGCCCTCGGCCGCCACTAGCTATATCCCGGCGTCGCCCGCCGCCCGCCGCCCTTCGCCGCTAGATAGCCATTCCCCACCGAAAAAATAGCAGAGGTTCACCGCGGCAGCCCCTCCAACAGCAGCTGGGCGTTTCCGGCCGCGGAGGGGCAGTTTAGCGGCGGGTGCACGTCCACCGGGCGCAAGGTGTTCGGCGATTTTCCTGCCTCGGCGATGGACTCAGATGACGAGGAAGCGCTCGCCGCGCTGCTGGAGGAGGAAGCCGAGGCCGACGTCCAGGAAGAAGAGCATCTGATGGTGCTCGCCGCCCTCGCCCAGCTGCTGGCGAGCAATGAAAAGCCGCGGCGAGGTGGCTCAGCGCCGGGGCGGGTGAAAGCAAAAAACCGGCATCGTCTCGAAGGCTACTGCATGCTCTACTCCGACTACTTCGCCGATGCTCCACTTCACGGCGACAAAACATTTCGGCGCCGTTATCGGATGAGCCGAAAGCTCTTCCTCAGAATTGTGAATTCCATCCGGGAGTTCGACAACTACTTCAAGTGCAAGATGGATTGCACCGGCAAACTTGGATTCACCTCGATCCAGAAGTGCACGACAGCGATGAGGATGCTTGCATACGGAGCTCCCGGTGATTCACTCGACGACTATGGGCGCATGGCCGAGTCCACTAGCATAGAGTGTTTCTACAAGTTCTGTCGGGCAGTGGTGGCAGTGTTTGGACCGCAATACTTGAGAACACCCAATGCGGAAGACACTGCTCGGATCCTAGCACAGAATGCAGCAAGAGGATTTCCTGGGATGATTGAAAGCATCGACTGCATGCATTGGAAATGGAAGAATTGCCCATTTGCTTGGCAGGGGATGTACAAAGGCGCCAAAGGAGGTTGCAGTGTGGTACTTGAGGCGGTGGCCACACAGGACCTCTGGATTTGGCACTCCTTCTTTGGTATGCCAGGAACTCACAATGACATCAACGTGCTGCAGTGCTCTCCTGTCTTTGCCAAGCTTGTTGAAAGTCATTCTCCTCCGGTGAACTTCGAGATCAATGGGCGGCACTACAACAAGGGGTACTATCTAGCTGATGGCATCTATCCGAGATGGTCGACATTTGTGAAGACGATCTCAAACCCTGTGCCAGGAGGCAAGAACGCCTGGTTTGCGAAGATTCAGGAGGCTTGCATGAAGGATGTCGAGCGGGCATTTGGTGTGCTCCAATCTCGATTTGCTGTTGTCCGGTACCCTGCTCAGACCTGGTCCAAAGATCAAATGTGGGAGATTATGACTTGCTGTGTCATCTTGCACAATATGATCATCGAAAGCGAGCAAGAAGACCTAGTGTTTGACACTGAACCATACTACAGGCAGAGTCCTCTAGCCGAAGTTGATCACCAGCTACCGGCAACCTGGACTACCTATCTCAGTATGCGTCAGGAGATCCGAGACCCACAGGTGCATCATCAACTGCAGAAAGATCTGATTGAGCACCTATGGAGGCTCAAGGGGGACGCCGGGCGCGACGTGTGATGAAATATGAGTTTTTATTTGTTGAACTATATAATTTGTATTGAATTATTTGTTGTTGTACTATTTTGTTGAAGTATTTGATTTTTCTGTGATGAAATATGTGATAAGAAAAAAATTATGTTGATAATTAAACGCCGAGACACGGCGAACCACGCCGAATATGGGCCTATTCTCGCCTATATGGGCTCTTTATTCGCTGAAATGGGGCTGAAAAGTGAGCCAATTTCGGCGCCTGGGGGCGAAGACTGGGCGCAAAACCGCCCCAGCGCCGATTGTATCGCCGGCTCGCCCTCAGAGGGCGATTTTTATATGGAGATGCTCTTATGTTGCATCCCGTGCAAGCACGCACCAAATCGGTCAAGGCTTCACCCGATTTGGAAAAGTATTGCAAGTAATCCTTTTTCGGGGCAGATGGATCAAGGAGGCACAGCAAGGAAGTAAATCACGGAAGTAATACATCCACGTGCAGTATGTGTGCTGTGACTTGCGAAAACCATTTTCGGCACAACTTATTCTAGATCTGTACCTACTAACAGGGCCACCTCTCCTCCCAACCCTAGCTGCCCCTCCCCCTCACCCCCCCTCTTCCCTTCCTCGCCGCCGCATGAGGCAGCCGTCGGGCAAGCCCGGGGCGCTAAGGATGGTGGCGGCGGGGCTTCGGTTGCCCTGCCTCTGCGTGGGGAACCCCGGATCTGGAGCGGCGGCTCCATTGGCAAGGCACGACCGGCTAGCAGCCGCGCGGGCGGTGGATCTGGCGTCCCGGTCGCGCGGGCAGCGGGATCCGGTGGTTGCTGGTGGTCGGCGGCGGCTTCTGCGATAGTCGGTGCACGTGATCTAGCGCCTCCCCTCCTCCCCTGTTCGGCGTGCGGGCCAGCCTGGTCGGGCCGCGCTTCCTCTTGGTCACCGGTTCTGTACAGGAGGCGCTGCTGGTGGCGGGGATCTAGTTTGGGCGAAATCCCTGGCCGGCCATGACCGGCCGCGCCGACGGCGACGCCTGAGGGCGTCGTTCCCCTCCTTGGAGGCGTCGGTATGGACTGATCTCATCACTTCCCATTCCCCTAGGTCTCCCGAGCGAAAGCCCTAACTTTGTTGGGCGGCGGCGAAGATGCCGCTTTGGGAACCTTGGGGTTGGGTGGCTCTTGTGGGTGGTGGGCGACGGCGGTGGTGCGGCCCTTTCCTAGCATGGATTTACGTCCGTTGCTTGGAGATGGACTCGCGTACGTGGAGGTTGTCGTCTGGCGTCGTGGTGGCGTCAATGGCGGAGGGCCTGCCAAGGCTCGAGTAGGTGGAGGTTGTCGTTTGGCGTCATGGTGGCATCGATGGCGGAGGACCTTCCAAGGTTGTCACCTCAATCTGCTCTGAAAATGGACCGGTGGAAGATGGCGGCGACGACACATGTGAGTGCGTCGGACCGGTTTGAGCCCCGGATCCAACAGATGGCTCGGTCGGGGTCTCCGGCTTTAGATGTTAGGCTTAGGTGAGAGGTTTGGAAATGTGGCCCAGTTTGCATCCCTTCATCATTTGGATAGGAGTAGCGGCAAATGTTGCCAAGATGGCGAATTTAGACATATTGTTGTTCTACTTTATAAGGTCCTCGAAAATAATCAATAAAATGGCCGCATGCATCTCCCAGATGCAGATGCTGGGGTCATCCTCCTTTTCTAAAAAAAATGTGTGTTGTGCTGCGTAATCAATTTTTGCCCGGCAGTACAGATCACCGGAGGTTTTACGTAATACGCCCGGATCAAGCAATCTGTAAATTCTCGCGCAAGAATCGAGGAATACTAGGACTGATCTCTCAGGAAGACTCATGAAGCAAATTCTTGCGCGCTTCGATTGAGTCCACTAGTTGCTTTTCTCACTGGTTCTCAAATTTCACGGCCGATGGCAGCACGGAACATTAACCGGTACGCGTACGTATGCATCAACATGTTGGAGTCCACATCAATATTACTCATCCAACATTACTCATCTATGGATCAGACTGTCACGAGGAAGGCTAGTAATTTCTTGGCTGTCTTATACTTGTGTGAACCCTGACCTGGATAGGACATCACAAGGAATTAATCTATGTAATTTTAGCATCTCTCTTCGCCAAGTATACAATTGAGATGGAGTATCACTGTATTGACTAAACAAACCGGAAAAGATCAAACTTAAATGCCACTATTGAGGAAAATGAAATATATAATATGACACTAAATATGGATAGCAACTGGTTTGGACTTTTTTTCTGCTCTTTATATTGTTCTTTGCCTGCTGAATATGAGAGTACGGATTGTATGGGCAATTATTTGCAATCTGGAACACGTTCTTGGTGGAACATGTCTGACAAGATGTGTTTATTTTGGGACGCAAGTCGTTGTTGTCCTAAACTCTACGCCCAATTGTTTGGAATAATTTTATATACATTTGTCACCATGAGTGGTCATTCAGTCTATGCAATATGGGATACCATTTGTTCTATGGAGGAAGATAGAAAACTCTTCGAGGGAATGATCTGGTTAGTTATGGTTGATTACACCTTGAAGAGGAAGATACAATATTTCAACTAGAATCGGCTAAGAGGAAGTGTCTATTATGGAACATCACTTATCTATGGAGTAAGATGGGAGTCAGTCCGAGGACAAGGAAATTTCCTCTTCATTTACCGTTATGCCTAATGATAATTTATTTGTGGCTATTTTTAAAATAGTTGGATTATGGTGTTTGTTTATATACATCATATATTGTTGGAATGCAATGGCAACTTTAATGCTGTATAACAGTTCCAAAGGAAATTATATATATTCTTATACACTTTGGAATTGGAAATTTTGCCATGAAAGTCCCATGTGGAGGAAAAGTATTATTGTTGTAGGACACCGTGGAACTTCAATGTGAACGGATTTAATTTATTGTTTTATCTTGGAATCCATTGACTATGAAATACTATTTGGAAAAGCAAGAGTGGAAATATTGCTCAATGATAAAATTAGTGCAGTACGGACTTTCACACAATGGTCTATTCTTTCTTGATGGGCCATTGGAAGTTAGCAACCCAATTTCTTATTTGGGGAAGATAACTTTGTAGAGAGGAGTATTGATAATGGGAACACATGCTTGGAATATTTTCATTTATGTCATATATACGGCTTGGTCGTATATTCTACAACCAAAATTTATTTGCTTATTAATTCAGGAATTTAAAATTTAGTGGGAGCATTGTGGCACTTGTGAAGCATATATAATGGATATTTTGACTTGCACGCCTTTTCTTAAGGTGGAAGGAAACTGAAAGCTTCACGTTATTTTTCCTACTGATATACTTATGATATTTGTTTCACTACTGCAGGATGCTGCTAACGCGACACTACGATCAGAGACCCTTCGACGAAACTGTGTGTGATGCAATAATCGCAAACGTTGGTGTAAAAAACCCATCAAAAAAGGTGCAAAACATTTGCGATGACGGATGCATCAAACACGGTTCAGATTTTAGTTGCGTGTGTGATGCAGGGCATACAGTTTAGTTCAATTAACTGTTTGCGATGAGGAGGAACAAAAGAAACGGGCAGCCAGATGAAGGTGTGTGCGATATACATCATACTGTTCACTCGGATGAACTATTTGTGATTAGGCAACACAAAGAAACGGTCAGCCAGATCAAGGTGTGTGCGACATATGACATGCGGTTTACTCGGATGAACTGTTTGCGTTGAGACAAGAGAACAGAAACGGTTCAATATAACAAATACCATAAATATTGCAAGGTTCAAATTCAAAGATTACAACACCCAAATTCAGACATTGCAAGCATCGTCATTTCTGCAAAGGGATCATCCGCTGACAAGTCATGTTTGGGTTTGACACAATGACTTCCAAATGCTCAGGCATATGCACTTCCAATACGAAGTTTAGCTTTTTTGGAGGCTCTTCCATTCCGCAGTACCTGCCGGCTCTGATAATCATACCATTCATCTTTCCTAATTAAATGCGTTTTCAACCTGAGTACCCTCAGCACCCTTGCTCTGGTAAGAAAGAACCTGGCGAGTGTAATCTCCGGTAAGGTCCCTCGGTAGGAGTTCAAAGCAATATTTGAGAGATGCAGATCCAGGCATTCGATGTGATTATCGTTATAAACATTATCCACCTCCGGACCTATTATTATCTGCAAAAGAAGAGAACGTGTTAGTGCCTACATGCAGTTTTGAACACTGCTACACGCCCATTTGGTTTGCAGGATTTGTAAAATGCACCAACGTGCCATCTTCGATATGACATGATTAACATGGGCATTTGATTACAATCTAGAAACATGTAGCCTTCTTCACAAGAGGTTGGATTGGATGAAAAATTCCCTAAGAAAACTAGTACAGATGAATCCAAAGGAGAAATGCTTATGGATTGTAACCATATGAATCAAGCAACCAATATGGGGGGGGTGTATTTCATGAAATCCTCCAAAATTCCTTCAGAAATCGTAGTACATTGTCATTGTAAACTTGGGAAAAGGTGCAAAAAATTGAACTCCCTTATGGTTAACATTTAATAGGAAAGGAACATCACCTCGATATACAACTTCTTCAGGCACGGAAAGCATCTTAGGCAACTGACAACTTGGTCCAGGTTGGGGCCGACAGATTCTAGTGCCAAGACCTTCGTTGTGCCCAAAATCTGGGTGAAGCTTTGCTGGATGACAGACGAACATACATCTTCAAAACTAGAAATAATGTTGATATCAAGAAGGAGAGGTATAAGGCGATTGTTGTACCTGAAAGTAGTAGTATTTGACAGACGAGTAGCCCACCACTGTCAATTTCGGTGCAGAAATGACATTGATTCTTGTTGGACCTTCTTGATCAACTACAAGTAATCTCTCAAGTGAAGGTGTGTCCTCAATGACCATATTGTGGTCCACCTTTTGTGATCTCTCGTTGCAGCACCAACAACACATATAAATAGTCTGGAGAGTCCTGGAGGTGATGTGCAAGGTACTCGACCAATTTATCGCCTGAAGACGAAGGAACTCGAGTGCAGTACAGCCGCGGAGCAGGCACTCCATGTCATCCTTTGGGATGAAGACGGCGACGGGCACGAGGTGCTTCAGTCGTGGTAGAAAAAGAGCGGGCGCGTCATTAAGGGGGGGGGGAATGGTAGTTCATGGACTTGGCGAGGCGCAGCGTGGGCGCGAAGCGGAGCGCGGACGTTGGTAGCAAGCGCATATGCCTGTCATTAAAACTGAGCTTCTCGAGCTGATCTATGGCGGGGGATCAGAACCACTCGTCAAGCTTGGCTCGGTCCTTGCCATTTGAACAGAACTTGCCCGTGATAAGGCCTTTGACTGGGCCATGGTGACTACCGAGGATCTTGGAGAACGCATCCATGCTTTGGCGATAGCCATGGCAGAGCTCGTGGGTGTCGAGGAGGTCCAGAGGGGTGAGGAGCCATAGGGCGCGCCACCGTCGGGAAATGGCGGCTGTCCTCGCCCGATATTTGATTGGGAGGAGGGATATGATGACTCTCAACATATCATCGGGGAGGTTGTTGATGAAGTCTAGGCCTGCTGTCGCTTGCGGTTCTTTCTCGACCCGCCACCGCTTGTTGGCAGCCTCGTTCTCCACCTCGTCGGCGGCGACGGAAACCTCTGTCTCCATATTCACGCCGTGCTCCGGTGCTTCAGCAGCCCCAGCGTCGCCACTCCCTCCGATGGGGCGCTTTGGCGGCATCCTCATACACCGACGGCTTTGAGGACTCAGAGCGGCGTCGAGGATGCGGGCGGAGAGAGAGGATTGTGTGTGTGGCGAGGATGGGGGGGTGCGGCCGCTTGGCCGCGCCATTAATACAGACCAGTGGGAGCGAGGCGGGATGCGGTCCAAGGCTGTCTCGCTTCCCGGTGAGAACGACTGCTTAATCTCTATGAATGAAATCTATGCTTAATTACTGAATTTTAGTTGCAAAAATTAGACAATGCTATTGATTTTTAACTGCATATTTTGACAAATCACAGTGTCTCTTGGCTTAGCACCGAAGTCTGGCTTTAATTTGCATACCATAATCTGAACCGTTTGCATTGAAGAGATGCACAGATCCTGCGTTGAACAGCTTGCACGCTTTCTGGTGAGCCTGTGCACCGGACTGCGCTCGCACGCCTCCCGTTCAGTCAAGCAGCTGTCCTATAGTCATTAAAACCAAGACACGTGGGGTCACGTGAATGGTTAACAGAACGCACACGGTTTGAATTATACAAATGTTTGAGATATTAAAGTGGCAGCTATTTTTTCAAAATGCCTTTGTTGGCTGTTATTCGAGTGCGCCTTCTCTCAAAATGGACACGAAAATACCACAGCATGTCGGGTGCCATTCCATGACAGCATGCCAAGTTTCATGAATTTCAGACGAGTTTTGGATTTACAAGAATTTAAAAGCCAGGTATCTCAAAGTTTTGCTGGCAATCAACAGTCCCCTAGTGTTTGAAGTTCATTCCCATTTCTTGCATGGGACCTAAGCATGCACCCAAGGACACATATTTGATTTTTCAACCAATTTATATGCACTAGAGCATGTGCATGTATTTCAAATTTGAATTATGCACATAAAATGCCTAGAAAACCCAGTTAATGTATAAAAATGTCCAAACGAACCCCGAAAAATTCCAAAACTTAACACAACACTCCTGTTGTTCTACGTTGGCACTAGAAAATTTTGGAAAGCAATAAGAGGCAACGGATATTGTTTCGTCCCCAAAGGTGGCACATTTCGTACCGAAACCATCAGGCTTGTTGTGAGAAGCTCTGGTTTGTGAGAAGCTTATACCCAAACCTGCCCCACGCGGGACAAAAAATTTACCACGGCATGTCGGGTGCCACTCCATGATACCATGCCAAGTTTCAAGAATTTCAGACGAGTTTTGGATTTAATATAATTTAAAAATCAGGTATCTCAATGTTTTGCCGGCAATCAATAATGCCCTGGTGTTTGAAATTCATTCCCATTTCTTGCATGGGACCTAAGCATGCACCCAAGGACGCATATTTGATTTTTTGACCAATTTATATGCACCGGAGCATGTGCATGTATTTCAAATATGAATTATGCACATAAAATGCCTAGAAAACCCAGTTAATGTTTAAAAATGTCAAAACGAAACCCGAAAAATTCCAAAACTTAACACAAAACTCCTGTTGTTCTACGTTGGCACTAGAAATTTTTTGAAATCAATAAGAGGCAACGGATATCGTTTGGTCCCCAAAGGTGGCACGTTCCGTACCGAAACCATTAGGCTTGTTGTGAGAAGCTCTGGTTTGTGAGAAGCTTATACCCAAACCTGCCCCAAATGGGACACATTTTTTACCACAGCATGTTGATGCCGCTCCATGATACCATGCCAAGTTTGATGAATTTCAGACGAGTTTTGGATTTACTAGAATTTAAAAACCAGGTATCCCAATGTTTTGCCGGCAATCAACAATGCCCTGGTGTTTGAAATTCATTCACACTTCTTGCATGGGACCTAAGCATGCACCCAGGGACACAGATTTTATTTTTCAACCAATTTATATCCACTAGAGCATGTGCATGTATTTCAAATTTGAATTATGCACATAAAATGCCTAGAAAACCCAGTTAATGTATAAAAATGCCCAAACGAACCTCGAAAAATTCCAAAACTTAACACAACACTCCTGTTGTTCTATGTTGACACTAAAAATATTTTGAAAGAAAATAAGAGGCAACGGATATTGTTTCGTCCCCAAAGGTGGCACGTTCCGTACCGAAACTATCAGGCTTGTTGTGAGAAGCTCTGGTTTGTGAGAAGCTTATACCCAAACCTGCCCCAAATGGACAAATTTTTTACCACGGCATGTTGATGCCGCTCTATGATACCATGCCAAGTTTCATGAATTTCAGACGAGTTCTGGATTTATTAGAATTTAAAAGCCAGGTATCTCGACATTTTGCCAGTGATTAACACTGCCCTAGTGTTTGAAATTCATTCCCATTTCTTGCATGGGACCTAAGCATGCACCCAAGGACACAGATTTGATTTTTAACCAATTTATATGCACTGGAGCATGTGCATGTATTTCAAATTTGAATTATGCACATAAAATGCCTAGAAAACCCAGTTAATGTATAATAATGTCCAAACAAACCCCAAAAAATTCCAAAACTTAACACAACACTCCTGTTGTTCTATGTTGACACTAGAAATTTTTTGAAAGCAATAAGAGGCAACGAATATTGTTTCGTCCCCAAAGGTGGCACGTTCCGTACCGAAACCATCACGCTTGTTGTGAGAAGCTCTGGTTTGTGAGAAGTTTATACCCAAACCTGCCCCAAATGGGACAAATTTTTTACCACGGCATGTTGATGCCGCTCCATGATACCATGCCACGTTTCATGAATTTCAGACGAGTTCTGGATTTACTAGAATTTAAAAACCAGGTATCTCAACGTTTTGCAGGCAATCAATAGTGCCATGGTGTTTGAAATTCATTCCCATTTCTTGCATGGGACCTAAGCATGCATCCAAGGACACATATTTGATTTTTCAACCAATTTATATGCACCAGAGCATGTGCATGTAGTTTAATTTTGAATTGTGCACCTGAAATGGCTAGAAAACCTGTTTAATGTATAAAATGTCCAAACGAACCCTGAATAATTCCAATTCTTTTACGACACACATATAGTTGCATGTTCACTGCAGATAAAAGGTCTAGCAATTCAAACACCGTCCATTCCGGCCGTGACCCCATTATGTAATTCAAATGAAGATGAAAAATCAAGTAGATCCCAGACAGTTTATTATCACCAACCATGTGAGATGTAGTACAAATATCCTGGAGCATCGTCGGTGTATAGTACACCTATGACTTACGCGAGAAGGTGCGTCGGCTACAGTCCATAGCCGGCGTGTCAAGCACACTAGCTCGCTCCCCAAATACTCCCGCCTCTGCATCCCTCGCAATCTCAAAAATATCTACCGCCTGGAAGGTTTTAATGTTTGATAGCACACGATTAGTATGTGCGGACTGTGTGCGATGTCTGTTACTCCCGCTCTGCTTCAGTCCCTTGATTCAAATTTTCAGTAGCACCGGCATTTTATTCCTGCCTCTGCATCCCTCGCAATCTCAAAAATATCTGCGAGGCCTTGATCCAAATTTTCAGTAGCCTCGCCTTGTTACTCCCTCCTAGTAAAATATTAAGTTGCCGCAGTATTTCCTCAAACACCACCTTGCCCCCCGCCCCCTCCACACACACCACACACTCCCCAAAACCCGCACTCACACAGACACACACAACCCTCGAAACCATTGGTAGGTCGCCGCCATCACCGGCGCCTCCATCCTCAGCCTCTGCCTGTGTGCCGGGGAGCTCGAGGAGCCAATGGCCAAAAAGAGCACTACAAAAAATACACTTCCGTGATGATACGTGTTTGTCACAGTAGGTCACGTTTTCTGTCATGCATGTACATCCATGACGATTTTATGACAGAATCAAGATAGTCATATCTGTGCTATCGTAGAAGTGTTCCATGACATTACCAAGATTATCATCACGGAAGTGTCCACTTCCATGACTATAAATCGCGCGTCATAGAAGTGCTTTCACAAGGGTGACCGACACGTGGCATCCACCATAACGGGTCACCGTTAAGCTATCGGGTTCCGGGTTGGATCCGATAACCCGTTAACAACCCCAACAAATGGCGATTTTCCACGTGTAAAATTCTCATTCGCCGATGAACCACGTGTCGGCTCAGCGTTGGGACAGATGTCAACCATCCATTTGACAAGAATCGCCAATGAAACGTTGACACGTGGGACGGCCCAATAGAGGCCCATATAGGTCTAAAATCCGGCCCAGGAACAGGCCCACAAGATTTCGTCAGATCTAATGGGCCGGCCCGTTGACAACCTAACATTTTCTGGACCAAATTATAGCCCACATCAGATACGGGCCGTTAAATGACTGCAATATTATGGGCCCAGTTTACGGCCCACGTCAGATCTAGCCCGTTAACAGCCTGCAATAGTTTGGGCCACATTACGGTCCACACCTGATCCGGCCTGTTAACTGGCTTTTATTTCTTGGGCCAAATTACGACCCATAACAAATACGGCCCTTTTAACAGCTACTGTGCCATTGGGCCCATTGGCGGCCTGATTTGCTCTTCGGCCTCTTAATGACCCGTTTAACCATTCGGCCCGATACTAGTTTCGGCCTGTCAGCGGCTCTGTCTATATATGGGCCTCTTTCGGCCCAGTTTCACTTTCGGCCATTTAAACGCCTGAGTTGCACCTGGGCCTAATTATGGTCCATAGTTACTTTCGGCCTCTTAACAGCCCGTACTCTTCGTGAATACATTCTAGCCCAAACTTCCTATAGGCCCGTTAAAGGCCCTTGAGAATGTTGGGCCTAATTTTGGCCCATTATACATCCGGCCTGCTTCCCACCCGTCATGTAATTGGGTCAGCCAAGGCCCAAAAACATTTCAATCTGTTAAAAGCCTATTTCATTTTCGGGCCCAATTAAGGCAAGCGGTTTACTTGGCCTTTTAAAGACCCGAAACTAATAGTGGGATTAAGACAAGACCAAACTAACAGCCCAAGATGATTTTAGGCCCATAATCGGCCCGTACGATTGGCGACCGACCAGTTTTAGTACAGAAATTATTATTTTATAAACCTAACCTATTGGCTCATTGCGCACCGATCGAATATTACGACCTTTTCTCAGAGAAACGATAGCAGAAACAGCAAATAAATTACAATATCGTGACAAAGAATAAACCTAGACTATATAACAAAGAAATTCCAGCATATTACATCCCCTCGGCATCAAAGTTCGCCACCAGTGATAATAAAGGGCAACCAGACAGCAGATTACATAAACTGGGCAGGTCGACACCAGTGGAAGTTAACAAGCGGACAAAATAATAGACAGGACCGACATCACTTCAAAACAGTTCAAGAAAGGTTAGCCCAACCCAGGAGCTGCAGCGCAAGCAGCTTAGCAACCTGATGAGACTGCGCTTCTTTGGCGCTCATATCCACCAACTTAACCTGCATATCATCAATAAACGTCCTGTACTTACAGTTAATCTTGCATAGAGATTGGAGTTCCAGTCGGATTTGAGCGGAAGCATGTATTTCTGCTTGAATTTTAGACTAAAGAAGTCAAACAGATTCAGGCGGCGACTTCATCGAGCTTGTGTCACTGAGTAAGTTTGACACTACATCAAGATGTGACTTCATGGTTGTATCCCTACCCTCAAGATGTGTTGCCTTCTCCTCTGGAGTATGTGTTAGAGGGAGAAACAATGGGTTCGTCTCACTATCATTGTGGCAGTTCTTCCTAGCAGCAGTGTTGTCACCCTGAAAAAGAAAGAAGTAGCTAGATAACAGGTTTTGCACGTATAAGCATCAACGCTGTCAATTCATCTCATTTCTTTGTCAGAAATAAAGAGACACGGTTTAAAATAGCATTGACATAATATGCATTGTTCATAGTTAAGACGGCAGGAAATGACATTGTGCAGGAGCGGCCAGCTTCACCAGACCATTGTTCATAGTTTGAAGGCTCGAGGAGGACAAACTTACATTAGTAGTGAAGACAGGCTCTATAAAGCCCTTGTCCATATTGATGGGGGGGGGGGCAATTCAAGAATTTTACCGCACACTCTTCTTCAAGAGCATTGCCTTTATTCTACATTTTGTTAAGAGTAAATATAGATGTGAAAATATAGGAACAAATGGCGATTATTTAACTTAAGATGCAGAGTACAAATGTAAATACAACATACAGGCAGAAGGCACTAACAAGAGCAATGCAGAGCTAAACTTCTCCAGTAACATTGGTTTTATTCAATATTTTGGCAAGAGTAAATGTAGATCTGATGTGTAGAAAAATGGAGGACAAGGGAAAATAAGCTGCAAAGTGTTCATGAAGAACTAGCTGACAAATATAAGTACAGTGATGAAGGACAGCAGATACTTACAAGAACAATGCAAAACTAAATTTCTTCATAAGCATTGGGTTTATTCTACATTAATTTAAGCATTAATATAGATCTGATAATTTGGAGCGAACAGTGGATAAGCAAGCTATAATGCACAATGATGTCACATAATCCACCAGGTATGAATGTAAGGACAACGATAGGGCAATAGGTACTTGATAACCCACAAGTATAGGGGATCAATTGTAGCCTCTTTCGATAAGTAAGAGTGTCGAACCCAACGAGGAGCTAAAGGCAGAACAAATATTCCCTGAAGTTCTATCGACCACCGATACAACTCTACGCACGCTTGACATTCGCTTTATCTAGAACAAGTATGAAACTAGAAGTACTTTGTAGGTGTTTTTGAATAGGTTTGCAAGAAAGTAAAGAGCGAGTAAATAAAAGCTAGGGGCTGTTTAGATAAAGACACAACTAAATTAGTAAAGAGCTTTTTGTTACGAGAAAGTTATTTGTCCCTAGGCAATCGATAACTAGACCGGTAATCATTATTGCAATTTTATTTGAGGGAGAGGCATAAGCTAACATACTTTCTCTACTTGGATCATATGCACTTATGATTGGAACTCTAGCAAGCATCCGCAACTACTAAAGGTCATTAAGGTAAAACCCAACCATAGCATTAAAGTATCAAGTCCCCTTTATCCCATACGCAAACAACCTACTTACTCGGGTATGTGCTTCTGTTCACTCACGCCACCCACCATAAGCAAATCATGAACATATTGCAAACCCTACAGCGGGGATCCCTCACGCTTGCGCGACACGGAGAGCACCATAGGACAGCACCAATAATAAAACATGCAACTCAAACCAATCTTGATCATCAAATAACCCATAGGACAAAACAGATCTACTCAAACATCATAGGATAGCCATACATCATTGGGAAATAATATATAGCGTTGAGCACCATGTTTAAGTAGAGATTACAGCGGGTAAGACAGAGGTTACACCGCTGCATAAGGGGGGAAGAGTTGGTGATGATGGTGGTGAAGTTGTTGGTGAAGATTGCGGTGATGATGATGGCCACGGCGGCGTTCCGGTGCCACCGGAAGAGAAGGGGAGAGGGGGCCCCTTCATCTTCTTCTTCCTTGACCTCCTCCCTAGATGGGAGAAGGGTTTCCCCTCTGGTCCTTGGCCTCCATGGTGTGGGAGGGGCGAGAGTCCCTCCGAGATTGGATCTGTCTCTCTGTCTCTCTCTGTTTCTGCGTTCTGTTTTGCTGCCCTTTCACCGTTTCGTATATATATGGAGATCCGTAACTCCGATTAGATTGAAACCTTCGCCGTGATTTTTTTTTTACCAAAAATTAGCTTTCTTGCGGCCGAAGAAGGGCATCAACCGCCTTACGGGTGGCCCACGAGGGTCAGGGGCGCGCCCCCTGCCTCGTGGCCACCTCGGGCACCGTCTCGCGTGGATTTTTCTTCGGGAATTTTCCAAATATTCCAAAAATAAGCTCCGTCCGTGTTTATCCCGTTTGGATTCCGTTTGATATGGATATTTTGCGAAACATAAAACATGCAACAAACAGGAACTGGCACTGGATCAATATGTTAGTCCCAAAAATAATATAAAAAGTTGCCAAAAGTATATGAAAGTTGAATAATATTGGCATGGAACAATAAAAAATTATAGATACGACGGAGACGTATCAGCATCCCCAAGCTTAATTCCTGCTCGTCCTCGATTAGGTAAATGATAAAAAAGATAATTTTTGATGTGGAATGCTACCTAGCATAATCTTGATCATATGTCTAATCATGGCATTAATATTAAGACACGAGTGATTCAGGGCAATAGTCTATCATTTGACATAAAAACAATGATACTTCAAGCCTTCTATTAAATCAATAATGTCTTTTCAAAATAACATGGCCAAAGAAAGTTATCCCTACAAAGTCATATAGTCTGGCAATGCTCCATCTTCACCACACAAAATATTCAAATCATGCACAACCCCGATGACAAGCCAAGCAATTGTTTCATACTTTTGACGTTCTCAAACTTTTTCAACTTTCACGCAATACATGAGCGTGAGCCATGGACATAGCACTATAGGTGGAATATAATATGATGGTGGGGGTTATGTGGAGAAGAAAAAAAAGGAGAAAGTCTCACATCAACTAGGCGTATCAACAGGCTATGGAGATGCCCATTAATAGATATCAATGTGAGTGAGTAGGGATTGCCATGCAACGGATGCACTAAGAGCTATAAGTGTATGAAAGCTCAGACTGAAAACTAAGTGGGTGTGCATCCAACTTGCTTGCTCATGAAGACCTCGGGCGTTTGAGGAAGCCCATCATCGGAATATACAAGCCAAGTTCCATAATGAAAATTCCCACTAGTATATGAAAGTGATAACTCAAGAGACTCTCTATATGAAGAACATGGTGCTACTCTGAAGCACAAGTGTGGTAAAAGGATAGTAGCATTGCCCCTTCTCTCTTTTTCTCTCATTTTTTACCTTTTTTTTAATATTTTTTGGTGGGCTTCTTTGGCCTCTTTTTTTATTTGGGCTTACTTGGCCTCTTTTATTTTTTTTGTAAAGTCTGGAGTCTCATCCCGACTTGTGGGGGAATCATAGTCTCCATTATCCTTTCCTCACTGGGGCAATGCTCTAATAATGATGATCATCACACTTTTATTTACTTACAACTCAATATTACAACTCGATACTAGAACAAAGATATGACTCTATATGAATGCCTCCGGCGGTGTACCGGGATGTGCAATGATCTAGCGTAGCAATGACATCAAAAAACGGACAAGCCATGAAAACATCATGCTAGCTATCTTACAATCATGCAAAGCAATATGACAATAAATGCTCAAGTCATGTATATGATGATGATGGAAGTTGCATGGCAATATATCTCGGAATAGTTATGGAAATGCCATGATAGGTAGGTATGGTGGCTGTTTTGAGGAAGATATAATGAGGCTTATGTGTGATAGAGCGTATCGTATCACGGGGTTTGGATGCACGGACGAAGTTTGCACCAACTCTCGAGGTGAGAAAGGGCAATGCACGGTACCGAAGAGGCTAGCAATGATGGAAGGGTGAGAGTGCGTATAATCCATGGACTCAACATTAGTCATAAAGAACTCACATACTTATTGCAAAAATCTATTAGTCATCGAAACAAAGTACTACGCGCATGCTCCTAGGGGGATAGATTGGTAGGAAAAGACCATCACTCGTCCCCGACCACCACTCATAAGGAAGACAATCAATAAATAAATCATGCTCCGACTTCATCACATAACGGTTCACCATACGTGCATGCTACCGGAATCACAAACCTCAACACAAGTATTTATACTAATCCACAACTACCCACTAGCATGACTCTAATATCACCCTCTTTATATCGCAAACCTATTGCAAGGAATCAAACATATCATATTCAGCGATCTACAAGTTTATGTAGGATTTTATGACTAACCATGTGAATGACCAATTCCTGTCATCTCTCTAAATAGAGATAAGTGAAGCAAGAGAGTTTAATTCTTTCTACAAAAGATATGCCCACGCTCTAACAAATATAAGTGAAGCAAAAGAGCATTCTACAAATGACGGTTGTCTATGTAAAGAGAAACAGGCAATCCAAGCTTCAAATGATATAAGTGAAGCACATGATGCATTCTATAAAGCCATACTCAAAAAATATAAGTGAAGTGCAAAGAGCATTCTATAAATCAACCAAGGACTATCTCATACCAGCATGGTGCATAAAAGAAAAGTGAAAACTAAATGCAAAAGATGCTCCAAGATTTGCACATATCACATGAATGAAACGAATCCGAAAAACATACCGATATTTGTTGAAGAAAGAGGGGATGCCTTCCGGGGAATCCCCAAGCTTAGACGCTTGAGTCTCCTTGAATATTTACTTGGGGTGCCTAGGGCATCCCCAAGCTTGAGCTCTTGCCTCTCTTCCTTCTTCTCACATCGAAACCTTCTCGATCATCGAACACTTCATCCACACAAAACTTCAACAGAAAACTCGGTAAGATCCGTTAGTATAATAAAGTAAATCACTACTCTAAGTACTGTTGCAAACCAATTCATATTTTGTTTTTGCATTGTGTCTACTGTAATATAACTTTTTCATGGCTTAATCCACTGATATAAATTGATAGTTTCATCAAAACAAGCAAACTATGCATCAAAAACAGAATCTGTCTAAAACAGAACAGTCTGTAATAATCTGAACCTTCACCATACTTCTGATACTTGAAAAATTCTGCCAAAATTAGGAAAAATAATTTTTTTATAGAAACAGTGCAAAAAGAATCAGAACCATTTGACGTTCCAGTAAAAAAATGTAAAATCGCGCACTACAGCCAAAGTTTCTGTCCTGCACCGTACAAACCAACAAGCATCGTAAACATCCTAAAGGCAAACCTTGGCACATTATTTTTATAATACAATGTAATTGTACAAGGGGATAATTATTTTTGTTGAAAAGTTTCTGTAATCAAGATTCACAAAGTTTCCGTGAGCATGAACAAAGTTCAAGGCTAGCTCCCACTTCAACAATGCTCGTCTTTCTCACTTTCGCTTTTCTTTTTGAAAAAGTTTTGGGTTCCTCTCTTTATTTTTGTTGTTTTTAAACTATATGAAAGCACTCAACAGAAATAAATGACTCTCTAAAACTTCCGGGTTGTCTCACTGGCAGCGCTTTCTTTAAAGCCATTAAGCTAGGCATATAGTGCTCAAGTAGTGAATCCACCCGGATCCCAAGGTATATCAAAGCCAATTTGAATCAACAATGATTTGTAATTTAGTAGTGAGCACAAAGCAACATATATCATGTAGTGACGAAGTCTAACTCTCTTCCTATGCATCGGCATGTCATAAAAGAACAATTCATGCACACATAGTAAAGGCCAATGCATAGTATAAACAGTTTCTTGCAATTTTACTGTGTTGGAAACATAGAGAGGTGGAGATATTGTTCCTCTCTCATAATAATTGCAAGTAGGAGCAGCAAGCACATGCATATTATATCTATCAAAATCATCATGTGTAGTAGTAAAAGGCAACCCATCAATATAATCCTTTATAAGGGTAAGCTTCTCCAATATAGTGTAGTAGGGAGAATTCAAAAAGATAATAGGACTATCATGCGTGGGTGCAATAGCAACAATTTCATGTTTAACATAGGGAACTATAGCAAGTTCATGTCCATAAGCATAATTCATATTGGCATCTTGGCCACAAGCATAGCAAGCATCATCAAAAAGGGATATTTCAAAAGAATCAAAGGGATCATAACAATCATCATAGCAATCATCCTTCGGTAAGCACGAAAGGGGATTAAACAATTTATGAGTTGAAGAGTTACTTTCATTAGAAGGTGGGCACGGGTGATCAATCCGCTCTTCCTCCTTTTGTTCTTCGCTCTCCTCCTCATCTTTTTCATCCAATGAGCTCACAGTTTCATCAACTTCTTCTTCCATAGATTCCTGCAAAATATTAGTCTTTTCTTGGACAGCGGAGACTTTCTCAATAAGCGCATTAATATAGGAATTATATTCATAATTATCATAGCAATATTTGAGGATAGCTAAATTTTCAGGTCTATAAGCAGCATCGTCAAAATCTTCAAACTCTTTAAACATAGATTCAATTTCATAAGCACACATAAAACCAACAAATTCTTCTATTTGTTCCACATCATAGTAATCATATATACCATTAGCATAAGAAGCTAAGGTTTTATTATCACTAAATTTGCATGAAAAAGGAAGGTGTGGAGCCTTCATCCTAGAGAAACAACTATAATCATAACTCAAGCATAGTTGCCTAGCATACCACTTCAATATATGAATTTGGTCCCATAATAGTTTCCCTTCTTGTGTGAAGCGATAATCCCTAAAGTATTCACGTTGATCCAACATTACTTCCATTACATAATTCAATGGGGTTTTCTCAGGATTATTAAAGTAGTACATAATATCTTTCACATAACCAACATCGAGGGTTTTAGGAGGTTCCCCATCTCCATGAGTAGCAAGTACACCTAATTTTTTTGGTATTTCGTGTTCCATATCCATAACTAAAGATAGAGAACAACTTAGAATAACAAATAAAAATTACTTAGTGATAAAGCAAACAAGAGAATATTCACCCCACGCAATTGCTCCCCGGCAACGGCGCCAGAAAAAGGTCTTGATAACCCACAAGTATAGGGGATCAATTGTAGCCTCTTTCGATAAGTAAGAGTGTCGAACCCAACGAGGAGCTAAAGGTAGAACAAATATTCTCTCAAGTTCTATCGACCACCGATACAACTCTACGCACGCTTGACGTTCGCTTTACCTAGAACAAGTATGAAACTAGAAGTACTTTGTAGATATATTTGGATAGGTTTGCAAGAAAGTAAAGAGCGAGTAAATAAAAGCTAGGGGCTGTTTAGATAAAGACACAACTAAATTAGTAAAGAGCTTTTTGTTACGAGAAAGTTATTTGTCCCTAGGCAATCGATAACTAGACCGGTAATCATTATTGCAATTTTATTTGAGGGAGAGGCATAAGTTAACATACTTTCTCTACTTGGATCATATGCACTTATGATTGGAACTCTAGCAAGCATCCGCAACTACTAAAGATCATTAAGGTAAAACCCAACCATAGCATTAAAGTATCAAGTCCCCTTTATCCCATGCGCAAACAACCTACTTACTCGGGTATGTGCTTCTGTTCACTCACGCCACCCACCATAAGCAAATCATGAACATATTGCAAACCCTACAGCGGGGATCCCTCACGCTTGCACGACACGGAGAGCACCATAGGACAGCACCAATAATAAAACATGCAACTCAAACCAATCTTGATCATCAAATAACCCATAGGACAAAACAGATCTACTCAAACATCATAGGATAGCCATACATCATTGGGAAATAATATATAGCGTTGAGCACCATGTTTAAGTAGAGATTACAGCGGGTAAGACAGAGGTTACACCGCTGCATAGAGGGGGGAAGAGTTGGTGATGATGGTGGTGAAGTTGTTGGTGAAGATTGCGGTGATGATGATGGCCACGGCGGCGTTCCGGTGCCACCGGAAGAGAAGGGGAGAGGGGGCCCCTTCGTCGTCTTCTTCCTTGGCCTCCTCCCTAGATGGGAGAAGGGTTTCCCCTCTGGTCCTTGGCCTCCATGGCGTGGGAGGGGCGAGAGCCCCTCCGAGATTGGATCTGTCTCTCTGTCTCTCTCTGTTTCTGCGTTCTGTTTTGCTGCCCTTTCACCGTTTCATATATATATGGAGATCCGTAACTCCGATTGGATTGAAACCTTCGCCGTGATTTTTTTTTACCAAAAATTAGCTTTCTTGCGGCCGAAGAAGGGCATCAACCGCCTTACAGGTGGCCCACGAGGGTCAGGGGCACGCCCAGGGGGGCAGGCGCGCCCCCTGCCTCGTGGCCACCTCGGGCACCGTCTCGCGTGGATTTTTCTTCTGGAATTTTCCAAATATTCCAAAAATAAGCTCCATCCATTTTTATCCCATTTGGATTCCGTTTGATATGGATATTCTGCGAAACATAAACAATGCAACAAACATGAACTGGCACTGGGCACTGGATCAATATGTTAGTCCCAAAAATAATATAAAAAGTTGCCAAAAGTATATGAAAGTTGAATAATATTGGCATGGAACAATAAAAAATTATAGATACGATGGAGACGTATCAGTACTCACAAGAGCAAAGCAGCGACCAGCATAGTTGTGATATCCTAGGTTTTGCGGCGCTGGTTCTATCGCCAATATACGCCGGGTGCTATGTGATTTCTCTGGTAGCACCACCTTTTTCAAGGACTTTGCTTGTACTCCTTTAGGTTCTGCAATCACCCTCTTCCTTTTGGATGTCTGAAACACAAGAACAACATTTGAATGGAAAAACATGGTATGATGACAAATGAAATAGGTGTTGATAATGGATGGGCATGGCATCTTCACATATATCACGAGTAAACTAAGCAGATGGCGGTGCAACGAAGCAAAAGAAATGCAAGACACCTGTCGTGGTGGGCGCACGGCAGATGCCAAGGGATGGCTAAAGAGAGGAGGAAGCTCGAAGACGCTGGTGGACTCCAGAGGCGAGGTTGGCATGAGCGGTCGCGGGACGCTGGACATACCCAGGTTCGGGGCTCTCCGGAGAGATAATACCCCTAGTCCTGCCGAGTGTAGTTGGATGATCGATAGTACAATGTTGCTCCTGGAGCTGTATGGAGGAGGAAGGAAGCTGGCCAAGGCTTGGGCTGCTCCTTCTCTCCGGTGTTGCTGTTTTGTGGCTAGTCCTATGCTTACTTGCTTTTCTCTCGTATGTGTTTTCTGCTTTCCCTCTCGCTCGCCCCCCCGAATGATCGTGGGCTCCCGGGGGTTTTATAGTCCAACCCCCCAGGAGTACAATGGTAATGTTACAAGTCAGTGGGTCCGTATTTTCGGTGTCCGGGGACCCGGGCTGGGTCCCGCTGAGGGCTTGTGGTTCGCCGGGTTCCCCTAGGTGCGGGCCCCGCAAGCCTAGGGGGACTGTGCGCCGTCTTGTCGATCGTCAGGGCGTGGCCGAGTCGAGTCGCGTACAGTGCTCTCCGTCAGGTTGCCGCTTGCTGTCGTCAGCGGTGAGGGCGGGGGCACTGTAGCCACGCCGGCCCTGGTCAGCGGGTAGGTGAGGGGCACTGTTGCCACGTTCCTGCTGACCAGAGGCATGGGCGGGGCACTGTTGCCTCGGTCATCGTTGATTGAAGTCTCGTCCCCATCATACGGCCTGGATGGGACGGGAGTTGACCCGCGGCTGGATTGCGTAGCATGCCATGGGTGGCGCTGGCTTGTTGAGGAGGCTTTGGCCGTGCCGGGTTCGGCTGTCTTGCGCTAGTCGTTGGGGCCGAGTCGACGTGTCTTGCCGGGTCGGCTAGTCTGGCCAGCTTGTGGGGCTTGGCCGGGTCGAGCGACCCGGCCAAGCGCGTGCCGGTATTGAGGGGCGGTGCCAACCCCGTTGTTTTTGAAGAGGATCCAGGTTCCGTTGCCTGCCTGGGGTCCAACCCCCGATAGTAGTCCCCGAAGCTGTGAAGGTTCCCCGTCTTCGGATGAGTGGGCCTTCGCAGTTTCCCCCTTAAGCAAGGTGGATTCTGCGAGCGCCGAATCCGTCAACACCCACTGTGTGCCGGTTTTCTCGGAAACCGGATCATGGCATCCCGGCCGTGGCGGGGACCGAGAAGCCGCTGAATCTTGGGGCAATCCCTCAGGCTTTGCGCGGGCGCCACGTGGTGCCCGGAAATCGGAGGGGCCTGACAGGCCACGCGCGTGACGGGACCGGGCGACGGGCTGGGGCCCACCGCCACGCGCCCTCGGCCCAAGCGCGCGGATTTATTGCGGCGTCCGGGGGCCGGTTGCTCTTCCCCGGGCAGTTACTGTGCGTGTACGTGCGCACTTATTGCGGGGTAGTGGAACGGGCGCGTGCAGACGATCCCACTTCCCCACTTCCCCACGTTCAAACCGAGGGTTATAAATCAGGGGGCAGGGGGCGGCGGACATTATTCTCGCTCGTGCCCTCCTGTCCCTTTGCTCTCGCTCCGCTCTTTGCAACTGACGCACTGCGGCGCCCGCTGCTCCGAGCAGAACTCCTTCGCCGTCCATTTTCCTTCTTCTTCCTTTGATCATGTCGCTGCTATCGGGCTCCTGGATGGGTTCGAATGCCACCTCCGAGGACATCACCCAACTCCGGGCGACGCGGCGCCTGCCGTGGGAGACGGATGTCGGCGTCCGCCTGCCGCGCGGCGAGCAGAGGCCTCGGCCTGAGGGGCAGGAGCGCGTGGTCTTCCTCACGCACTTCAAGCGCGGGTTCGGGCTGCCGGTGAGCACCTTCTTCCGCGCATTCCTAGAGTTCTTCGGGCTCCAGCCGCATCATCTTGGCGCCGGCGCCATCGTCCAGCTCTCCAGCTTCGTCACCCTCTGCGAGGGGTACCTGGGGGTCGAGCCTACGATCGACCTCTGGGCGCGCTTCTTCTCCTTGAAGCAGCAGGGCCCGTCGGCCGGGGAGTTCGCCGATTGCGGCGCCGCCGTCATCTCGAAGCGGTCGGGGGCGGATTTCCCCAAGATCCCGCTGGTGGATTCTTCCAAGAAGTGGCAGAACTCCTTCTTCTACGTCCGCAACCTTGGTGCGGATCGCATCAACCTTCCGGCCTTCGCCATCGCACCGCCGCGGGCGAAGACGAACTGGGGCTACTCGCCCAGGCACCCGTCGCAGGAGATCGTCAATCTCTGCGAGCGGGTGACGGTGATGAGGACGCAGGAGGGGCTTACCGGCACCGACCTCCTCGCCGCGTTCATCATGCGCCGGGTCCTTCCGCTTCAGGGGCGCTCCTGCCTCATCGGCGAAATGGTCGGCCTTCAAGACCCCAACCGCATGGGGTCGACGCGGCTGTCCGCGGAGCAGATCGCGCGCGGCGTGAATGACATCTCCAAGGCCAACCTTGGGGAGGACTGGCGGTTCGGCAAGGCGCCGTACAGCCAGTCGAACCCGGCGCCACAGGTGAGTGTCTGGTCTTCTTACTTTGCTGCCGCGCACCTTCTCATCCGTCCTGATGCGACGCGGGGGGTACTTCTGAACGCGATTCGGTATCCTTACGCCCGGGCCCCGTCGCAGGTGGCGCCGGTGGCGCCAGAGGAGCCCGCGGCTCATGACGGGGAGGAGGAGGCCGAGTCCGACGCCGGCGCTGGGCGTCGCGCGGGTAAGTCTCATGTTTTTCTTCATGTGTCTTGAATTGCTGACCGCGGCACGGAACGGTCAGTGCTGACGCCAGTTGTCGGTGTAGTGCCGTTGGCGGGGGAGGCGGCGACGCGGGCGGAGCTGGGTCCCCGCATGGGGCGGCGCCGAGCCGCCCGCATGGGAAAGACAGCGTCGCGTCGCGACCCCGGGCCCCGAAGCGCACGGCGGACCCAGCGGGGGCCGGGAGGCCGGCCAAGAGGAAGGGCGGTGGCGGGCACGGGAGGCCAACCCCGGTCCCGGTCTCGGTGGGGTAAGCTTCATCTCTTGGTTGCGGTCAAATTTTTTTCTTGAGCTAGTCTTGTTTCTTTTTTGCTCATTCTGTCTTCTTCTCTAGGTCGCCAATCGCGCTGGCGAGGGGGGCGGTGGAAGCCGCGACCGCCGAAGGGGCCGCGTTCTGCAGGAGCCGGTCCGACCTCGCTGACCAGGCCGAGGTGGAGGGACGGGCCGACTTGGACCTCGGCCTGGATCCGAACGACGCCGGGCCGAGGCGGAGCTGGAGGCGGCGTCGGTCCGTGCTTGGACCGACGCGGCGACAATATTGGGCGCGAGCCGGTGCAGAGCCGGCCTGGCGCGAGATGCCGGAGGGCACGGTGGTGGCGGTGACGGTCTTTGAGCCATCATAGGTGAGGGAGCGCGGCCGTGGAGGCCGGGCTGAGGTGGTGATCCCCGACCGGGAGGTCGTGGAGGTGGCGGATGACACCCCGCCGCGGGCCGACATGGTCGAGCGAGCGGGGACTGATGGTGGTGGAGGCGGCATCATTTTGGAAGAGACGCGGCGGGCGGCGGTGTCAGAGGCGCCGCCGGTTTTGGAGGAGGCACCGCGGGCGGAGGTGCCGGAGGCCACCCTGGTAGCTAGGCCGGAGACAGCGGCACAGGGCGTCCCGGCGTCCGGGTCAGAGACGGCGACGCAGGGCGTCCCGGCGTCCGAGTCATCGTCGGCGCTGGGAGGGGCGTCGGAGGAGGTGCTGGCCGCGTCGCGAGCGGCCAGCGGGGAGTACGCCTTGGTGCCCCGGCAGGGAGGGCGCCGAGCTGCCGTGTCGCAGCCGGCGCGGAGCGGGGGCGCCGTTATCTTCGGGCCTCAGACCCAGGAGGAGGCGGCACTGGACGCCGTCAGTCGCCGCCTGCGAGGCCGGACGGAACGGCTCGAGGCCTTCGCTTTTTTCTTCTGCTGAGTCCTTCTTTTTCGCAGCCGAGGTGCTGTCCTGGCGGACTCGTCTGCTCCGGGCCGGTCATCACTACGACCGGCTCATTGCTGACATTGGCCGTCTTGGCGTTGAGGCGGCGTAGGCGAGGGCGGAGGCGGCCGCGGCTCAGCGGTCTCTCGACGAGGCCAACCAGCTGCATGAGCAGCTGGCGGGTCACAAGAGCCGTATCGAGGCCGAGGTGGAGCTCCTTAAGGCGGAAGCCGCCAAGGTGGCAGAGGCGCAGCAGGCCCTGGTGGAGGCAGACCAGCAGCGCGGCCAGCTGGCCGACGACAAGGGCCGGCTCCAGGCCGAGGTGGATCGCCTGCGGGGGCAGGTCACCACGGCTGAGGGGGCCTGTCAGGACGAGGCCCGTCGCCGCGAGGCGGCTGAGAAGGCGGCCGAAGACAAGGACGCCGAGCTGAAGGCGGCCCTTGCCAAGGCGGCCGATCTGGAGAAGGCGCTCGAGGAGCGCGACCGCGCCATCGAACTAAAGCGGCGTGGTACGTTGCTTGAGGCGCAGCACCTGGAAGAGTCCTTCTCCAGTAAGTGCTTTTTCTTGTCGTTTGCCGGGTCAGGATCCGGACTTTCTTCCTTGTTGTTCTTCTTCTAACTCGCTTCTTCCGTTGCGGCAGGGGCCTTCCCAGAGACACAGCGGCTGGCGGAGGAAGCCGTCCGCTATCAGCGCGACCCGACCGGCGTTGTTGGGTCCGGGACGGATCCGCGGGTGGCCTGGACCTTCCCGGAGATCATCACCACCGCTGAGGCCCGCCTGCAGGTCCTGGGAACGCAGTTGGGGCGGCTGTCCCAGGCCGGCACCGCAATGACGGCGGCCCTATGGCCGGACTCCGTCCAACCGAGCAGCTTCTCGCGCCTGGCGCGTTGGTTGGAGATGGGGCCGGACCGGCTTGGCGAGTGGCGCGTCTCCGCCGCTCGTGCCGGTGCTGAGATGGCGCTCCGGTTCACGCTGTCCTGGCATCCGGACCTGCAGCTGGACGCGTTGATGGGGCAGCAGGCCAGTTCGGAGCAGCTCTTGCAGGAGCAAGCCGGCCGGATCGCCTCCAGGGCCAGCTACACCACTGAGTTCGCCTTCCACGACGAGTTCCATCTGGAGCGGACGGAAGACGGCAGGGCCGTGGACAGCGATGACTACGGCTTGCTCCTCCACGATCTGGAGGGGAGCTCGAAGGAGATGGGCGTCTACCGCGACGTGGGTGCTGAGGATGACACTGGCGCCTCGCTGGACCCGGAGGCCGCCAGGGGAGAGCCGTCGACGTCGCGACGCGGCGCTGGAGAGGCATGAGACACTTTGTGTAAAATCTGTTAAATAGCAGGTCCACCCACCCACTGGGGGTTTTAGGGTGGAATGAACTCGGGCCGTGGGCCTTTTCTTAAATACTTGTGTAGATGTCGTGGGTGCTTTTGCTTTTTGCCTTCCGTTTTTTGGATCGATTTCATGCGCTTTTCCTTTCTCAAACCTCTCCCCCCGCGAGTCAGACGGCCGAGGCTCCGGTCCGTGACAAGGAGTTCGGTTCTTTGAGAGGAGCGCGCAGGACTTGGGTCCCTCGAAACGTTGAGCGCGAGCGAAACAACCACTGGGCCGGCTGGCGGCAATCCAGCGAAGCCGGTTGGCGAGCAGCTGGTCATGCGGCTGTTCATTTGATGAATGGTGGGCCGGGTTGATCGACCCGGCAGCCTTTGACTTAGTGTATGAAGCGTAAAGGAGTTTTGGCCCGTTGTGCTTGCCAGCCGACAGCCAAAGCTGGATCTGTGGCTTTAGGGCGAAGTGGGGGACCATGGCATCCTCACTTTATCAGGAATCACCAAGTAAGGCGGCGGGGTGGCGACCGAGCCGACCAGCCCCCGAGCCCCCGGGGCGAGCGAGTCGGACCGGTGGCCGCGTTCAGTGGTATAGTGATGCAAGAAAATAGGGACACAACAAATTGGTCGACAAAAGGCAGCCCCCAAATCTCGTTCGGGGACCCCATGGTTTCATGCGTTTACAAAAGGCGATGATACATACGCTCGTGCGGCTAACTGTAAAATGGGCGGAGGAGTTCCGCGTTCCACGGCCGGGTCGTTTCTTCACCAGCGGTGTCCTTCTTGTGCTTCCTTGACTTGCGTGCGTCGATGAGGTAGTAGGTGTTGCGGTCGCGCAAGGCTCTGCTCACGATGAATGGGCCCTCCCATGGAGGGGACAGCTTGTGCTGGACTGCCTGCTCTTGGACGAGTCGGAGGACGAGGTCGCCCTCGCGGAACGCGAGTGGCTTGATCTTCTTGCTGTGGTAGTGCCTCAGGCCTTGCTGGTAGATGGCCGAGCGACTGAGTGCCGGGAGGCGTGCTTCTTCGAGCAGGTCAACGCCATCTTCGCGGGCTTCTCTGGCTTCGGCTTCGGTGTACATCACGACGCGCGGCGAGTCGAACTCGACGTCGGTCGGGATGACGGCTTCGGCTCCGTAGACGAGGAAGAACGGGGTGAACCCGGTCGACCGATTCGGCGTGGTTCGTAGACTCCAGAGAACGGCTGGCAACTCGTCAAGCTAGCTGCCGGGTGAGCGGATCAGTGGCTCGACGAGTCGCGGCTTGACGCCGGACAGGATGAGTCCATTGGCCCGCTCGACCTCCCCGTTGGACTGCGGATGCGCAACGGAGGCCAGGTCAAGGCGGACGCCGGAGACGGAGTAGTATTGCTCGAGCGCGCCCTTGGCGAAGTTGGTGCCGTTGTCGGTGATGATGCTGTTCGGCATGCCGTAGCGCACCGCTATGTCCTTGATGAACCAGACGACTGTTGGCCCGTCCAGTTTCTTGATTGGTCTTGCCTCGATCCACTTGGTGAATTTGTCCACTGCCACCAGCAAGTGCGTCATGCCGCCTCGAGCGGTTTTGAAGGGTCCCACCATGTCGAGTCCCCAGACCGCGAAGGGCCAGGCGATCGGTATGGTGCGGAGTGCTGACGCCGGATGGCGGCTGCGTTTGCTGAAGCGCTGGCATCCCTCACACTTGAGGACGAGCGACTCGGCATCTTGGAGGACCGTGGGCCAGTAGAAACCGTGGCGGAATGCCTTGGCCACCAGGGATCATGATGCGGCGTGGTGCCCACACTCGCCCTGATGTATGTCGAGGAGGATGTCGATGCCCCGTTCCTGCTCGACGCAGCGCTGGAACATGCCGGTGTAGCTGCGCTTGACGAGCTCGTTGTTGATGAAGCTATAGGTGGACGCCCGGCCCTGCACTTGCCGAGCTTCGGTCTCGTCCGTGGGGAGAACCCCGTTCTCCAAAAATTCTGATATTGGGAGGGCCCAAGATGGAGCCGTAACCACGGCGAAGACGGCCGCCAGGGTGGGTTCCGAGTCGGCAGCCCCCGAGCCGGATTGAGCAGCCCCCGGGTCGGGGATGGCGATGGCCGGGTCCAGGGCGATGGTGGCCGGGTCGAGCTGAGCAGCCCCTGGGCCGGGTTCAGCAGTCCCCGGGCCGGGTTGAGGTGCGGCCGGGTCGTCTGGAACGTGGATGGACTCGGAGTCCGGTGATGGCTTGACGGACGGCTTGCGCGCTCGAGGGAGACGCCGGACGGGATGGCTTGTCATGACGAGGCGATCTTGGCGAGCGTGTCAGCTGCTTCGTTCTCCGCGCGCGGGACGTGGAGGAACTCGGAGCCTTCTAAGGATCCGGACAGCTTCTGGACGAGGAAGCGGTAGCTTGCCATGTTGGAGTCGCGGACGTCCCATTCGCCGGAGCACTGCTGCACCACCAGGTCCGAGTCGCCGTAGCACAGGATGCGCCGGATGCCGAGTTCCTTGGCAAGCCGGAGACCGTGCACAAGGGCTTCGTACTCGGCGACCTTGTTGGAGGTGGCGAAGTGGATCTGGAGCGCGTAGTGGAGCCGGTCGCCCTTCGGGGACGACAGTACGATGCCGGCCCCCAAGCCGAGTCACATCTTGGACCCGTCGAAGTGCATGCGCCAATGCGTCGTGTCAGGAGGCGGCGGCAAGTACTGGGTCTCGGTCCAGTCGATGAGGAAGTCGGCCAGGGCTTGAGACTTGGTCGCGGTGCGGGGCTCGTAGAGGATGGTGTGGCCGGCTAGCTGGATCGCCCACTCGGCAACCCGGCCAGAGGCATCCCGGCACCCGATGATTTCTCCGATAGGCGCCGTGCTGACCACGGTGACAACGTGCTCTTGGAAATACTACTTCAGCTTCTTGGCGGTGAAGTACACGCCGTAACACATCTTCTGGTAGTGCGGGTAGTTCTGCTTGGAGATGGAGAGCACCTCGCTCAGGTAGTAGACTAGGCGCTGGACGGCTTGGATCTTGCCCTTCTCTGGTCGCTCGACCACCAGCACCGTGCTGACCGCCCGCGAGGTCGCGGCTATGTAGAGCAACAGCGGCTCCTTGTCGGTCGGCGCGGCCAGGACTGGTGCGGTGGAGAGCATGCGCTTGAGGTCTTGGAAGGCCTCGTCTGCCTTGCCGTTCCATTCGAACGGGCTCGTCTTCTTCATCAGCTGGTACAGGGGTTGTGCCCTCTCACCCAGCCGGCTTAGAAACCGCCTGACCGAGGCCAAGCATCCGGTGAACTTCTGGACATCACGCAGCAGAGCCGGCTTGCGCATGCGCTCGACGGCCTTGATCTTCTCCGGGTTCGCCTCAATGCCGCGTTCCGAGACGAGGAAGCCGAGTAGCTTTCCGGCCGGGACGCCGAAGACGCATTTTTCCGGGTTAAGCTTAACCTTGTATTCGCGGAGGTTGGCGAAGGTTTCCTTAAAATCATCGAGGAGCGTGAGGTGCTGCTTGATCTTCACCATGATGTCATCCACGTATACGTGGATATTGCGGCCGAGTTGCGGCAGCAGGCATTTCTGCATGCAGCGCTGGAAGGTGGCGCCGGCGTTCTTCAAGCCGAACGACATGGTGATGTAGCAATACGCCCCAAAGGGCGTGATGAAGGACGTCTTCAGGGTGTCGGCTGGGTCCAGCTTGATCTGGTGGTAGCCGGAGTAAGCGTCCAGGAAGGACATGTGCTCACACCCGGCGGTCGAGTCGATGACTTGGTTGATCTGCGGGAGGGCGAATGGATCCTTGGGACATGCCTTGTTGAGGCTGGTGTAGTCGATACACATGCGCCAGGTCTTGTTCTTCTTTAGGACGAGGACTGGATTGGCCAGCCACTCGGGGTGAAACACTTCCATTATGAAGCCGGCCGCCAAAAGCTTGGCGACCTCTTCACCAATGGTTCTTCTCTTCTCTTCGGGAAATCGTCGTAGGGGTTGACAGACAGGCTTGGCGTCCTTGCGGACGGGAAGTTTGTGCTCGGCGTACTTCCTCGGGATACCGGGCATGTCCTTGGGGGTCCATGCGAAGATATCCTGATTCTCACAGAGGAAGTCGACGAGCTCGCCTTCCTATTTGCTGTCGAGGCAGGCGCCTATGACAACGTACTTGCTGCAGCTGGGGTCTTCTGGGTTGAGCTTCACTTTCTTGGTCTCCTTGGAGGGCTTGAAGGCGGCCTCGTCGGCCGGGTCCGGGGTCGGGATCGACGCGGCGGAGGCCTCGCCTGCCAGGGTGACGATCCGGTCGAGCTGCCGCCGCTCCTCGGCAATGACCAGCGACTCGGCCAACTTGGCGCCGTCTCGGGCGCACTCCAGGGACTTGCGGTAATCACCAGTGATGGTGATGAGGCCCATGGGACCCGGCATCTTCATCTTCAGGTACGCGTAGTGGGGAACCGCCATGAACTTGCCGAGCACGGGCCGGCCTAGCAATGCGTGATACGCGCTGGACAGGTCCACCACCTTGAACCAGATCGGTTCGCGCCGGAAGTGGCTGTTGTCACCGAACAAGACATCTAGCCGGACCCGGCCAATGGGGGAGCAGGAGAGGCCGGGCACGATGCCGTGGAAGATCGTTCGGGTCGGCTCCAGGTCCTCGGCCTTGAGGCCAAGCTTGGTCATCGTGTCGCGGTAGAGGATGTTGATGCTGCTACCGCCGTCGATGAGGACTTGGGAGAACTTGCATGTGCGCCGCGCGACGATGGTGGGGTTGAGGACGAGGGCGTAACCTCCCGGGCTCGGCATGACTGCTGGGTGATCCTCCCGGGTCTAGGTGATCGGGCGATCCGACCAATGCATGAACTTCGGCTTGGCCGGGACGACGGTGTTCACCTCCTGCTGAAGGAGGCGCTCACCGCGCTTGTCGTCGCCGAGGCTGGTGAAGATGACGTAGGCCGCGTTCTGGTCCGGGTAGGCGTCGTCGCGCATCGCGCCGCCAGCTGGAGGCGGTGGTGGAGGCGGAGGCGGCTGTCCCGCGCCTGGAGCCGGAGCCGGAGGGGGCAGGACGTCGCCCCTCATGATGCGCTTGGTGATGGTGCACTGCCGGAGCGTGTGCATGGAGGGTCTTGCGCTGCTGTGGTGCTTGCAGGGGGCGTCGAGCATCTGCTCGAAGCTCATGGCGGGTTGCCATGCCGTCTTGCCGGTTTGCTGGCGCTTCGCCGCCGGGTCCGCCGCGGGCTCGGTGGCCGCGACGAGCCGGTTGTCGTGACGTGGCACCGGCTGGTCGGCCTTGCGCTTGTTGTTCTGGTGATGCTGCTGCCGGCTGCTTTCGCTGGCCGGCTTCAGAGGGGGAACCGGCTTCGCCTTGCCGGCTTCATCCAGTGCCACCTGGATCTTCATGGCGGAGTCGGCGTTGGCGTACTTCTTCGCCGTCACCATGATCATGGCCATGGTGGCCGGCTTGGAGCGTAAGAGCTTGTGCTTGAGGAGGGTGCCGTCTCGGCACCCGCTGATGAAGTACTGGATCGCCTAGACTTTATGGATGACCTCACAGCTGTTCCGGAGCTCGGTCCAGCGTGCGGACGAAGGCTTCCTCGAAGTCCACCCACGTGTTGATGCTGCCAATCGACAGGCTGTTCAACCACGTGCGGGCTGACCCTTGGAGCATGAGCGGTGCGTAGCGCACGGCAAGACGACGATTGGCACCGGTGATGCCAATGGCCGTGGTGTAGTCGGTGAGCCAGTCTTCTGGCTTCACCGTCCCGTTGTACTTGGGAGTGTCGTGGGGGAGCATGAATCCTTTGGGAAGGGCTCCTCCCGGATGTGCGGGCCGAAGCACGCCGGCCCGATAGCGCCGCTCTCCTCCACCTCCAGGGAGCGAGCGAGCTGATCGAGGCGGCGGCGAGCGTCGGCGTCGTCGATGGCGCGCGGGACGAGTCGACTTGCGGCCAGGCCACGGGGGGCCGGGTCGGTTGGAGCCGGATGCCGGCCATGCTGGCCTGGTCCGCGCTGGATCTCTAGGACGAGCTCGTCGCCCAATCCGCCGGCGGCTTTAGCGGCCAGGTCGCGCCGAGTCCGGGCTCGGCCGGAGTGCGCCTCGCCGGGTGGCGAGGAAGCGGTGTGCAGAAGTTCGCCGGGCCCGCCAAGGCGGGCGGAGCCGGATCCCGCCGGCTTGGCGAGCTGGTTGAGGCGGTCCTGTTGGGTGTTGGCGGCGTGGAGGAGTTCACGCATTCGCCCGATGCGCTATTTCAGCTCCTCACCCGCGAGCTGATCCAAGCCGGCTGCGGCTGCCTGGGCAGCGCGCATGTTCTTCGCTGGGGTCTCGTAGACGGTTGGGACGGCGCCGAGGGCTCGGCCGATCGCTCCTCCCCGGGCACGCACATCGGCAACCCGGCTTGGCTCGGCCGCGACGGGCGTGAATCCGTAGGAGGCATCACGCTCTAGATGAGCGGCGTCCAGGCGACGCTGAGTGGCGACGAGCGTCTCGGACAGGTCCAGCATCTGCTGGCGCCTTTCCTCGAGCTGGGTTCGGGCCTCAGCGACGTTGGTGGCATCGACGTCGGTGCTGATGGGGATGCGGAGGCTCTGCATCGCGGCGCGCAACGGATCGGATGGCTCGATTCGATCCGCTGCGGCCCTGGCTTCGGCAGCCTTCCTCGTCTTGCTCGACGAGGAGGAGGCGCCGTCGCCGGTGACGAAGACCTCCACATGGACGTCCATTGCCCCGGCGGAAACGCCGCCGCTGAGGGAGAGGGGAGAGTCGGAGTAGCTGAGCACCTTGCTGGGGTACTCGTCGGCCGCGAACACATCGGAGATGCGCAGCGTGGCGAAGGAGGCGACAAGCGCGCCGATGACATCGGCCGCCAGCGCGACGGACTCGTCGGTGTAGGAGAAGGGCCCCGTCTGAAGCATGCTCCCGGCCAGCTCCTCGAGCTGCCCCACGGTGGGCGCCAACTGTCGTGGTGGGCGCACGACAGATGCCAAGGGATGGCTAAAGAGAGGAGGAGGCTCGAGGGCACTGGTGGACTCCAGAGGCGAGGTTGCCATGAGCGGGCGCGGGACGCCGGACATACCCAGGTTCGGGGCTCTCCTGAGAGATAATACCCCTAATCCTGCCGAGTGTAGTTGGATGATCGATAGTACAATGTTGCTCCTGGAGCTGTATTGAGGAGGAAGGAAGCTGGCCAAGGCTTGGGCTGCTCCTTCTCTCCGGTGTTGCTGTTTTGTGGCTAGTCCTATGCTTACTTGCTTTTCTCTCATATGTGTTTTCTGCTTTCCCTCTCGCTCGCCCCCCGAATGATCATGGGCTCCCAGGGGGTTTTATAGTCCAACCCCCCGGGGGTACAATGGTAATGTTACAAGTTGGTGGGTCCGTATTGTCGGTGTCCGGGGACCCGGGCTAGGTCCCGCTGAGGGCTTGTGGTTCGCCGGGTTCGCCTAGGTGCGGGCCCCGCAAGCCTAGGTGGACTGTGCGCCGTCTTGTCGATCGTCAGGGCGTGGCCGAGTCGAGTCGCGTACAGTGCTCTCCGTCAGGTTGCCGCTTGCTGTCGTCAGCGGTGAGGGCGGGGGCACTGTAGCCACGCCGGCCCTGGTCAGCGGGTAGGTGAGGGGCACTGTTGCGACGTTCCTGCTGACCAGAGGCATGGGCGGGGCACTGTTGCCTCGGTCATCGTTGATTGAAGTCTCGTCCCCATCATACGGCCTGGATGGGACGGGAGTTGACCCGCGGCTGGATTGCGTAGCACGCCATGGGTGGCGCTGGCTTGTTGAGGAGGCTTTGGCTGTGCCGGGTTCGGCTGTCTTGCGCTAGTCGTTGGTGCCGAGTCGACGTTACTTGCCGGGTCGGCTAGTCTGGCCGGCTTGCGGGGCTTGGCCGGGTCGAGCGACCCGGCCAAGCGCGTGCCGGTATTGAGGGGCGGTGCCAACCCCGCTGTTTTTTGAAGAGGATCCGGGTTCCGTTGCCTGCCCGGGGTCCACCCCCCCGACAACACCTTATGCAAGATATGTGCAACCAATAAAACCTTGCCAAATTAGAACAAGCACCTTATTGGGTGAACAGGATAGGCCATCTGCCTTTGACTCGTTGAGCTCAGAATAGTCATTAGGATCATATTCTGAATACGAATCTATAGGTCAGGAGCATGTGGGTTTCATTGCATCCACAATGTACCTCAATCCCTTGATGCCAAGTTTGTTACCCATTGAACTGTTCCGCAATATTCTTTTGATGTGCGCATTCTTATATTCATTGTGATTATGTACAATATTTGTAAATCATGAAAAGACAAATAGTAGTGAGATTATCTTTGTAATGCAGAGGATATTATAATATAATAGAGGCTCCCTGTAAACCCTTGTGTGCTATCACTGGATTCTGATGAGAGAGCCCATGTGTTTTGTAATATGGTGAGTATATTAATATAATCTGGCACAACTACACAAAAATAGGCTCCCTGTTTGGGGCCCCAGATGTAAGTATAGTTGGCAGATGATAGGTTCATAATATACCGTATAGAAAGTTTATTGCTAAACCATATGATAACGAGAGCGCAGAGCTAGTAGGCAGATCATAGTATAGATAATAGGGGTACACCATAACCACCATAAATAAATCGGGAAAGCGGAACTGGCTGGAAAACACAGGGTTTTGCCACTACTAATATGCAGCCTATCGATCACCTACAGGCCAGCTCTATTCATCTGAAGGCGCGCAGCTATTACTATCAGTTTAATCTATCAAAGACCGCGCGGCTCCCACCATTTCTAGGGTATTATGGCAGACCAACTCGAAGTGCGAAATCATTTAGTAGAACCGGCCCAATAGAGTTGTCGACTGCAGATGTCCCTGCTCCCCTTCCTGACAAGGAATAGACCGTGCTTACTAAAGAAGAACAGAAGAGGGACATGTTAAAGAATAGAAGAGGAACCATATTATTGAGATTCCTCTTCTTTCTATACAATGCTGGTTGCCCACCCATGATGAATCAGAGTGCCCAAAGAAATGCAATTCCATGATGTCTCTCTATATGTGGCCACATGCATTTGGAAACTCAATTGGGAGCATTAGCTAACCAATCAAATCTGTGTCTATTATCTAATGTTAGTATCATATCGCATTCGTATTTGAAGAACCTTAGGACGTATGTTGGTGTGTTATTTAGCTTTAAAGGGTGAACAGCTGCTAGTAGGACACAAAGCACCTACGCAGATTGTAGTGTAGATATAATGGGAAAACCCTAAGCATCAGGAGTAAAATCAGCAAAGTGGAACTTGCTGGAATATATGTGCTAGTATTGCCGGTACGGCTAGAATGGCTTTGGATACCAGCTCTCTTCAACCGAAGGTGCAGTACTGTTAATATCAGTGTAACTCTCAAAGGCGACACGGCTCACCTTATTTCCTTGCTAATCTTATAGGATTCAAGTGGGTAGGCCACTACAATTCCTATTCCTATGTTTACAAAATCCTATGAATCAAAGAGGCCCGAAGAGTTCAAAGTGTCCATCACAACCGACCGTATAGACCTCTACACTGCAAATGTCCCTGCTCATCTTTACTACAAGGAACATAATTAATGTACTACTATCATACTCCCTCCGTTCCAAAATATAAGTCTTTGTAGAGATTTCCACTATGGATCACATACAGATGTATACATATACATTTTAGAGTGTAGATTCACTCATTTTGCTCCATATGTAGTCCATGGTGGAATATATTAAAAGACTTGTATTTAGGAACGGATAGAGTACTTATTAAAGAAGAACGAAAGAGGAACATGCTAAAGAAGAGCAAGCAGATTTTGGATAATAACATGTTCGTTGCGCAGTGCCCACACAAGATGAACCAGAGCGCATTAAGAATGCAACTCCCTGCTGTCTCTCTATATGTGGTGCACATGCTTTTCGAAAGTAAAGTAGGAACATTAGCTGACCAATTAAACGTTATCTGTTTTAGTAATATCAGCATCATATCAGATTCGTATTTGAGCAACAAGTTTGGAATTATGAGTGGCACGTTGTTTAGCTTGATGGATTCAGGAGCAGTGCTAAGCAGCTACGATGATGGTACTGAATATAAAAGCATGTCTACATGCAAGTCACGTGACTTTTGTCATTTGGGTCAGTCGACCATTTCAGGCGGTTGGATGAAGATCCTACGTCTCGTAACCTTTCTTCTTCCTCATCTCTGATTCTTCCCATACAGAACACCGCACGGGCCGCCGGCCGAACCACCGGCCCCGACCCCCCCCCCCCGCCCTCCCCTGAACCGCCCCCACCGCCTGTGTTCCTCCGCCACCCCCACCCCCACCCCCGCCCCCACCCACGTCGAGTTTTCTTTGTTCGGCGAGGCCCCACCACCGCCCCACAACCACCGCCCCACCCGAGCCCCTTCCTTCATACCGGCGAACTTCGGCGAGCTCTCAAAAATTGACTGACCCAATTTTAAAATTTAGTCTACTGTCATTTAACTAGTGTGGAATATAAAAGGGGAAAACCATAAGCATTGTGAGTATAGTGTTGAGCGTGCCATGGCGGATCTGAAGGTGCAAACCGGACAAAGGCAACTTAGCAACCAATGTTTGCTTTCAACTAACTAGTAAGTGATGGACAAGAAATCAGAGTAAAGCAGTGGCGATCTATTTTCTTGCTGCGATAAATAAGTTGAGGAGATATGAAAGAATACTGCCTCTGGTGCGGCGCCATGTATGCATCTGCTGAGAATTTGACGGTGCTGCGGTAAGGATGGCTGTCGGCGGCGTGGAAGCAGATCTAGGAGGGTAGACGGTGGCGGCGGGGCGTGGTGGACGAGACGGTCGTAGGAGCGGCGTCAGCAAGGTGGACGACCGAGGGGATGAAGCGAGAGGACGGGATGCAAGGATCCCGGTTCGAAGCCATGGATGAGAGAGGTCGATCTCTTGTAATGGACGACGACGTCGGGGTATCAGCTCCGGCATGGTGGAGGAGGACGGCGGTGGATGGGGCGCCGGACGGAGGAGGCTGGGGTGGAGAGGGTGTATTGGCGCACACGGAGTATGAATGGGGAAATGGAGGGAGAGAGGAAGGGGGGAACCATGTCTTCAGGGCGCGCTTGTCTCAAATGCGAGGAAATTTACAAACTTAGCCCCCGTTTTAAATTTCCTACATCACAGCAATATTAGTCGGTTGGGGATAGGACGGTAATCTCGCATACACCAAATATTTGCCGACGAGAGTTTGTTTTGGCGCCCACCGTGTATGAATCGGGGAGGGAGTCGATTTTGGCCGAGGAGACACTGTGTTTTGGCGCCCATCGTGTATGAATCCGGGTGAGAGGCGGTTATGTCACGTTTGAGTGAAAATACAAACCTACCCCTATCGAAACCTATAGAAATCGAGCCGATAGGCTTTGCGTGTCAGGGATAGGCAGTAATTTCCATGTCGCAGATTTTGGTTTCGGGCCGTTACTGCAACTTCCCGTTTCGCTCAAATTTTTGTAGAGCAAGAGTGCACATTTACTGTGCCAACTCAATTCGAATCTAGTTTGTATTCTATTTTTGTTCGGGCGGGATCCATTTTCGATTGAAATAAAATTTGATATACATCATTTTTTATATATACTTTCAAAAGCACAACACCCTTTATACATAAATATGGTTTACAAATGGCATGGTTTCAGATTCATATGGCTGTATCCATCTTAATTTGGATTTTCAAATATTTGAAACCACTTTATGTTGAAATCCAATGTATGCATTCCTCGCTAACTGTCTCCAATTAATGTGTGTTTCATGCGGTTTTTTACTTCTCAAACATGTATAATGTGTTTCACACACGCAACATATAGTGTAATCCCGTTTAGAATTAATTGCATATAAAACCATGCATTGTCTCTAATTAAAGAATCTATGGATCACTAATATTGATAAACTATATAACATTACACGTGTCCCCAAATTCAAATGAATATGCATGTTTGATACACCAATTTGCTTATGATATTATCGATGTCGTGATCTCTAGTTTAAATATTTGAATCCCCTTTAATCCAGATATTCGTCTCATATAGCTATCGAGTATCTCTCTAGACGCGTTCATCGTCTCTCGGGTATCTCTCGTGCTACCTGTATGTCGACAATGATCTTTTATCTTCATAACACACTGACAGTACTCTCTCCTCGACCTTCATCACTCTATCTCTCTCTTAGTATATCTCGCTCCCTGCTATGTGTCTCTAACTATGATTCTCCATGTGAAATCTCTTTCTCTCACACAAACACAAACTTCATCTCCCGGGGTCTCATTTCTCTATACTATTCCCTTGTGTACCACTCGCACACCCCCTCTCACACAGAGATGTCTTCCGCTCCTTAGGTATGAGAAGCTACGACTCTTCCTCTTAAATATCTCTTTCTCACACACAAACACAAAATCTGTCTCCCAGGGTCTCATATCTCTCCACCATTCTCTTGTATGTCGCTCACACACACTCTCTCCCTAGAGATATCTTGCGTTCCCTCATATGTCTCTCTAGCTATCACTCTCGTTGTGAAATATCTTTCTCTCTCGCAGAGACAAAACTCCGTCTCTCGGGATCTCATTTCTCTCGGATGTTTGTTTGTATGTGACTCACGTGCACCCTCTCTCTATCTCTCTCACACCCACACACATAACTCAGCCTTCTGATCCACTCGACTCCTATCTCTAATGCACACTAGCTAGCATCTTTATCTTTCTATTTATCTGTTTCTCCATCAACCTTCTTTCTAGCCCTCACTCTTGCTTCCTATCACACACACTATATATGTTTCTCTCTACGTGCAGTCATGTGCCCTCTTTTTATCTTTCTCTCTCACACACACATAACTTCACCCTCTGAACCACCCGGCGGTCATCTCCAACACTCAAACTAGCCGATGTCCCTCTAGCTAGCATCTCTATCTCTGTATCTATCTGTAGTTTCTCCATCAACATTTCTTTCTCGCATGCACTCTTGCTTCCTATCACGCACACTATATATGTCTCTCCATACATGCATCTATAGGCCGATCTCTTTTGCACAATCGTTGTGTCTCGCTCCCTCTGCTCGCCATAGATGCATGCTCCAGCCCATGCCACTATCTCTTAAAGACAAAAACACATGCTCAATTATCGGGCCTTCTTCCCTGCACTCTCACATGCATGCATATTGTCATACCGATCCATCTCTCCCATGTCGTTGATCTTATGACTTATGTCTTCTTTCTTTTATCTCGATCATGCGCGCGCGCACACACACACATCCCACGTATACATATATACCTCTTGCACATGCACGTTCAAGGTCTCCTATGTCTCCATACGTAGTTAATTACCCTCAGCCCTAATGCCACATCGAATCGTTCTCTTCTTGTGTGCACATAACTTCTGCCTGGATGGGTAAAACACACACTCACACTTAACAATCTCCTTCTAGCTACCCCCCTTTCTCACTCTTCCCCTATATCCCCGAAACCAATAAGACCATCCATTCGTTTAATTCCCGCCTACATGCACCATCGATATATAGTAGTCTTCCTTGGTGTCTCTCGAACAAACACGTTCTCTCGATGTCAACTCCTCTCACACGCACACGCCTTCTCTTCCCTCTCTACGGGCCTTTTGTCTCTCGCACCCCCTCGTTGGTGGCCTCTGCCATACACATCACCTCTCTACGATGAAGCCGCACACACTTAAATTACATTCACCACCGAGGACCCCGCGTCACACACACACACACACACACACACACACACACACCGACCCCCCACACACTAAGACTCCATCTCACACACATGCTCTAGGTGGAGCATTTGTTCCTACCACCCTTCATCCAACCTTACCCGTATGATAAACAATCACCTTAATTTAGTTGTATAACATAGACAAATTCCACTTTACTTTAGTAGATAGCAAACTTATCATCTCTACTCTTATAAAAAACCGAGTTGGTGATGATGGTGGTGCCTGCCATCTTGTAATATAGACCGTCCGATCTATATCTGACGGATAGAAAGCAAACTATGACAATTTTACAAAAGATACCCGCACCTCTCGCACATTTACAGATAAGGCCTTGCCTCGTTCATCCATATCTTCCACAACCTCATTGCTGAGCAATTAAAAAAGGAAGTCTCTGGAACAATCTAGCATGGTGGCCGCTGCCGCCTGCCGACGCCGTCCATCCCCATGACTCCGCCCAGTCCGACCACCAGTCACCACCACGCTCCACTCCTCCTCACCTTATCTCTCATCTTTCATTTTTTCGATGAAATCCTCAAGATACCATTTTTCTGATAAAATTCTCGAGATATCATTAGTTTTTACACATGGGATTACTCCTGCATGGGTCAATCACAACAGGTGTTTTGTAAAAAAAAATGCATCTTGATGTTCCGCGCAATGCACGGGCATCTTGCTAGTAATTGTATAACTCAAATCACGAGCAGGAAGTGACATTTTTTTTACACAACCACGTTAACATGGCCACGTAAATCACTAGCTAAAGTGTAATACCATTATAGTTATATCCTGATGCAAAAGGTTGAGTACATGTCCGAAGAGTAAAGTCGCACACACGCACTCTGTCTCTTAGAATCTCACACACACACACCAGTTACGTGATGCCCCCTTAAGCAGACACGTATGTTACAATTTGTGCACCTGCGGGTACACGTGATGGTGCACATTTATTTATGCCAGACGACGAACCCAAACAACAGCTGCATTCATTCCCCTCCCGCCACCTCTTCTCTGGTCGCCGTCGCCTGGTAGACATGGCCCGGCCAAAGGTAATGACATACGCCATACTCCCGCCGGAGCGGCGCTTTAATCTGGAAATTTTAGTGGTCATGCATGCATCTTTTTGTGCTAGCACTCCTATATAAGGGTTGACCGGTCGCTTCCCGCGGACGTGCGCGGGCAGTGGAAGAGGAAGGAGAAGGGAAGTGGGCTGTGGAGTAATGTTCTTTACCACAATTTCTTAGGAAACTGAGTGCAATAATTGAGTAGTTTTGCAAATTACCAGTACTACACCTGAAATGGTTCAAAACCAATAACACCATCACGCCCGCGTGTGACCGCCCTGGCCGACCCAACCCCCCTCCCTTGCCGGTGCGCGCTTCCCACGTGAAACGGTCAGCATCGCCCCAGAGCGTTAGTGCCGCATTAATGCCTGGCCAGAGCGGAGGCGACCTCTCACTGGCGTCGGCTTTGAAGCATCGCAATGGCCGAGAGAGCGCCACTTCCCGGTGCACGCGACTGCTCCGCGTCGAGGCTGGCCGTAGTTTGGACGAGTCTCCATCATGGGGAGCCACACTAACTACGATGATATAGACTCCCGTTGCCCACAGTTATGGATCATTCCATCTATGAAGAACACGTTGGACTGGAACTACGAGACGGACATGTACCTAGGAGTGGACGTACGAACCTGAGTAATGTAGTGCAGTAAGTGAAGTAGAAAGGCACAAATAGTATGAACATGCATGGCATATAGGCATTTGTCTCTTACTACCACTAAATGTTGTACGTGCAATGCACTGTGATGTTATGGAGTACGTGCCTAAGTACTCTACTAATACTATATTAATTGGAGGCACATATTAGGTTTTATATTTGTTTACGTGTATGCCCCGAGACTTCCAACTAGACATGACTTTCTCTCCGTGTCACACTTTGTATTGTTCATACCACTAGTACTACTACGTGTGGTCTCCGACCCAGAAGTGGAAGAAGTGGAGACGCTCTACCACGCTGTTCATGTCCCACTCCTTTCGCTGATGTCTGGGACATCTAGCACGTGCTGTGTTTGGCACTCCTTCGTCGTAAGTAGTCCTGGCCATCTCCGGATCGGCCCTGTTGGCCCACCCAGGCCCAGCCCTAAAATCCAGGGTCTAGGCCCGATGGGCTTGCCCATGGGCCGGGCTTGGTCCTAAATTTTGAGCCCACCAGCAGGGCCTAGACGGGCTTGGGCTTCGGCTTGGCATATTGGCATTTTAAGGAAGAGGCCCGGCCCATGGCCCTAAGCCCTAAGGGCTTTTCAGGGCTTTTTACCAGATGGGATAGGCTTGGGCTTGAAAAGTAGGCCCGATGGTATGGCCTGGGCCTCAGTTTTCTGCCGTGGCTTTTTTAGGCCCGGCCCATGGCCAGGAATAGTCGTAAGCGTCAAAACGCTAGCATTCATCAGAAATAAAAAATAAATATAAATCAGTAGTGATACTATACCACGCTAGTTCCTCGATATCGGAAAGAATACTTCTGTTCGCCGACATGTGGGACGTTGACCATCCTGGTCCACTTGCCATGCACGTAGAACTCCAAGGGAGAGTCACCCTAGTTGTCGCGCCGCAGTAATAATGACAAATGAGCTGTCAAATCACAGGCCCAACCTTTCCCACTGTGAAGTTGCTCGGACGAAGGAACCATCATGACTTCATTGAATTCCGCTTCTTGAAGAAAACTACTGTACCAGCAGTATTGCTAGCTACAGTAGTTACTCCAGCAGAGGCCTCCTTTGGTTCATAGGATAGGAATTTTATAGGAATATGAAAATCATAGGAAGTGAGATGACATGTATCTCAATTCCTATAGAGAAAGAGATGCCATTTGATGCATAGGATAGGAATTTTTCCATTGAGTCTAGGCTAATGTATTGGTAATTTGCTCTAAAAACTAAAGTAGTAACTAGTACTAGTACATGCTCATAATTAATTAAACAAACATACGGGCGACACAGACACACACACACACACTAACTACTAGTGCTACTACTTCTCACATGCTGGCCATACACCGTCGTTCTCCTTCCCGGCTTTGTCGGCGACACCACCGTGCTTGGATCTTCGCCGACCTCTCCGCAATAGCGCGTGCATCCTCTTCTTTCTTGCGGCGGCGGGCCTCTCCTTTCTTGAGTGCTTTCTGACTTTTTCGCTCCCTTTGTGCGGCTTTGGCCGCCTCTTGCTCTACCGCCCATTTGGCCTTGGCAGCTTCAAATTCCGCCCACGTAGGTGTGAGGTCACGAGCAGCGATGAACTCGACACGGCGGAATGCCATCGCTTCCCTACCATTTTGTGTGCGGTCGTGGGCGGTGAGGAACTCGGCGCAGCGGGATGCCATTGCTTCCTTACCGGTTAGTGTGCAGCGCGGTGGCATGAAGGACGCTTGGTGAGAGCTCTGGAGTGGAGTGGCCGGACAACCGTATAGTGCATTGGTTTGTCAAGAGCTCAAGGACAGAAGACGAAGGAAATTTGAATTCCCCTTCAATCCTGGTCATTTATTACCGAGTAAAATGCATTGGCAGTCATCGGACTTGTCTTGATAGCTCACTTTGATCATTGTATACGAGATATGGTGATTATACGGTCACTGGCTCAGCGTATAGCTCCATATTTTCTGGTTGACCAGTTAAACAGTCCGCATGTGCCTTATCAGCTCGTGTTCTTTATCTATCTATCTATGCGGGCCTACCTGTCAGTGGAGAAAGAATAAAAACCAAAATTATGCGTACGTGAGGAATCAAACCACGGACTCGTCGCTGCAACGCACACTCGTCAGCCAAATGAAAATGAAACACTTTGAGTTAAATGCACAAACCAATTTTTTATACTATATGTGATGCACACATTAGCGCACACCGTCCATAGAGGCAAGTAACATGTACGCGTGCAGACACTCACGCTCACGCTGTCAAACCATGCTAATGCATGCACGTCACCCTCTCAAGCAAAGTCTTGCTCATGGCGCAACGCAAACGGCGAGCCCGTCACCTGCGCGCCTCGGCGGTACCTGACATTACTGTTTAGACGTTTGCCGGAGGCGTCCGCAAACACCGAGCATGTATTCACCTGGCTCAACACCAACGGTCATACTCGTGACTCGGCGCCTTGCTCATGTATATCATCCATCACAACGACAATCTATAAAACAGCCTAGCTAGAGAGGGTACTATGGTACCTATGTATGTACTATCGTGAGCGATCGGTCATGTGTCACTGCACACGAGTGTGTGTCTGATCGATTTGTCCATTATTCGTAAGTTATGCATGGTTGTGTGGTTTCTAATGGTGGTCGTCGAAGGCTAGCTCGCGACAAGAGCAGTTGCATGGACGCCTGGTTGTCAATACGTGCCGCATACACTTCAAAGGCTCGTCATCCATGAGTTCACATTTTACCACCACGCCAGCGTCTGACCGCCCTGGCCTACCGAAACCCCTTCCATCGCTAGCACACGCTTCCCGCCTGAAACGGTCACCGTCTCTCCAGAACGTCAATGGCGCATTCACCGGACTTAACTGCAGGTGCAGTTGGTGTGTCACTGACATGCGGGCCAGATGCCAGTTGGGCCCACATGTCAGTGACCCAACTTCACCTGCAGTTAAGTCACTAAAGTAGCGTCCGCATTCACGCTCGACGCGACCTCTCACTGGCTCCGGCATTGCAGCAGCGCAACGGCCGAGAAAGCGCCACCCACGCGGCATCCCGGTTCAAGCGACTGCTCCGCGTTAACGACACCACGGCCATCCTTCCGTCCGCCGCCCACATTAATGACACGCGGCTGCCGACGAACCTACTCCAGCGCCAGTCGTCCATTCGTCTGTCGTGGCTCATTGCCATTCTCCCGCTATATTAACTTGAGCCCCAGCTCCCAGCCATAGCCAAAGACCCATACTCATTCTCCTCCGGTCCCTTCTTTCTGTCGGCACCACTCCAACCATGGCCTCCTGGCGCTCCAAAGCTCTCTTGGACGTACTGTCGCACGAGCAGATGAAGGACATCAACGGATCCGCTCCGGGCGCGCTCCAAAGCTCTCTTGGACGTACTGTGGGATGAGCAGATGAAGGAGATCACCGGCTTCCCCCCGACCGCCCTCCGCCGCCACAACCACGAAGCCGGCAGCGAGGAAGAGTAGTACACGGTAGGTCGCCGCCGCTCTGGTCCCAGGAAGGCCACCGCTCTCCTCTTAGTCGACGGCAAGCTTGGTGGGATAAACATCGGCGGCCGATTAGCTGCTTGACGGTGAACTGGTGGCGGAAATCTTCAGAACCTTGTGCTCCGGAGGAGGAGGTTATCGAGGCGGATGAGGAGGAGGCAAAAACAATGGACGGCTTTCTCGGGTTCATGGCCGGACATGGTGGTCGGGCGCCGGCGATCGTTTAGATTAGGTTTACAGTAGGTTTTAGTATGGTTTGTGCGAAATATGTAATACATTTCGTCCAGTTTATAGGAAAAGTTTACGAAATGTAATGAATTTCCTCCGGTTAATTTGAAATTTGCTTTGTTTATGCACGAATTCTGTCCGGTTAGTTCATATAGTTGTCGAAAGGTATGCGGGCAGCATTGGATGGCATCCTCTGGCATCAGTGTCCTCAGACAGATGCCAGTGTAAATTTGTGGGCCAGCGCTGGAGATGCCCTAACTATCATGCTATAATCGCTAACAGTGCTCCATTATTTCGCAGGGAACAGTTACGCCTCGATCAAAATCAGATCCGCCGTGTTTCGCCCTCCTCCCACGTAAGAGTGTAGACTCTTGCTTACATAGAAATGGAGCAAGTGGATGGCACTGTAGCACGTCATATCACCCAAACAAGCCCACCAAACGCGCGGGAAAGCAGCACCCTCTTCATTTTGTTCTGGATTTCTATCGATCGATCGCACGGAAATGTTACACTTTGCAAGTTCAAAAGGAAAAGGCGGCATACTTACAACTCATACGCGTCGCATTCGCGTTGCACCCCCGACAGTCCGGCTCGCACGCCGCTCACCAGAGGGGACACGTGTTGTCTTGCATTTTCACTGACATGTGGGACTGCAATTGAATAAACCGTCGATAGCCGAAATCTAATCGCTCGACAGGCGTCGGCTGAGAAGAGAGAGACGGGGGAGGGTGAAGAGATCGCCCTCCCGCCGCTCATAGACTCCAAGAAATATATGGTGATAATGTTAGGTAGGCCATGCGGGAGTCCGGACAGCTTCCAAGCCCGCTTCTGACCACCCTGGCCCACCAGAAACCCCCCACCTCCCGCGCACGCTCCCCCCTAAGACGCCAGCTGCCCGCATTCGGAGCAAGTAGTACTAGTAAAATACTGGGCTATAAGCCTGCTTATGTAGAGGAGAGAGAAGCATTGACAAAGTCAAGGAGTGGGCTCTGCAAGAGCCCGTCTCTACACGTGCTCCTAGGTATAAAAAACTAATTCTAAAAAAAGAGGCATAAAAACAATTGTGTCTAAAAAAAGAAAGGTAAAAAACATTTGAGAGGAAATATATAGAGAGAAAGTGAGAAAAAGTTGTAACCTTATAGCCAACCTTATAGTCAACACTATGGTAGTATTACATGAGGAAGCAGGGAGTGGTGCACATGCCAAGTTCACTGGGCTGCCGTGTTTCACACTTCTCCGTCATAACAGTGGAGACAATAGCTTTCATAAAAAATAAACAATGAATACTTGTTGCTCGTCCTCTATATTGGAAAGAATACTTTCATTCGCCGACATGTGGGACGTCGACCATCCTGGTCCACCTGCCCTGCACAAAATTATCCTGGTCCGCCCCGGTCGTAGCGCAGGTCCAACCTTTCCCACTGTAAGTTGGTCGGACGAAGGAGCCATCATGACTTCGTTGAATTCCGCTTCTTCAAGAAAACTTACTGTACCCGCAATACTGCTACCACACGCGAAGACTGGACGACACTGTATCACGTCATATCACTGAAACCCACTAGGCCAAACTAGCCCGCCTAGGATTTGTACTCCCTCCATTTCAAAGTTAGTACTATTACAAAGTTGAGTCATCTATTTTGGAACAGAGGGAGTACGTCTCTGTACTGCTATGATTTTGTGTTGTACGTCTCTGTACTTTTGCTACTATTTTCCTACCCTATGAACCAAATGAGGCCTGAATGTATCCCTGTCGACTATTGTCTGATCGGCAGCTAAGCCTACAATTTTAGGAGTTTGGGCTATTGGCCGATCGACGACAGATCAGACCTATAAGCGTACCACGAGCTCGTCAGCCCCAAAGTTTCTCTTCGGTGAGTGTTTTGCAAGTACTATAGCTCGCACAGTAGCTAGCCTACTAACACCAAGAATCATCAAACAAGCCCTGCTGATATGATAAACAGTTCAAAATTACATCTAAGCATGCCATATATTACATCAAAAGCTGGTGAGGATACATCTGTTTCCATAACTCAGAGAGGGTTCGGATGATTCACTATCAAACAAAAGTAGCAAGTACCGCCCACACAAGAGAGTGCACTAGCCCTAAGATGGTTTTATAACACACATCGTTCTGGTAATTAAACACAATGCAAACTACCCTGAAGGATTAGCGCGACCAACTATTTCTTGTTATCGATCTCTCGGGCAATGACCACAGCACGGACAGCAGCATGTGAATCGATCTCTGGGGCGATGTCCACAGGACGGACCGCGACATTGGAATCGATCTCTGGGCCGATGTCCACAGGATGGACAGTGGCATTGAAATCGATCTCCGGGGTGATGTCCACAGGACGGACCGCGACATCGAAAACGATCTCTGGGGCGTTGTCCACAGGACGGGCCGCGACATCGTAATCATCAAGGACGTCCACCGACCCCGACACAACCCTAACATTTTACCAAGCACATTGCAAATAATCAAAAACCAGAACTATGGTAAGCCATTAATTTTTTACCTTGTGCAGCTCACCGGGGGATCCCATCCCTCTGGGGGCCATCTCCTCGTCCTCGATGGGGGCCACCACCTTGCCAAGGGAATACTACTTCTCATCGGCGACTATCTCCTCAAACTCGGCCTTGAGCCTCTCATAGGTGGCCATTAGAGTTTCTGGGGTAGGCACGATGGGGCCCTTGCTGTTCTTCCAGCTTTCTTTGAGGAGTTCGTCCGCCAATGTCGTCAACTCTTTGGCCAGTGCTTGTTTCTTGGATTCTTCGTCACCATGGGTTGGCCCGCCAACATGGTCAACTCGTTGGTCGGTGCTCGCTTCCTGGAGATTGCTGTCTCCAGTGGGTGGTCCGCCGGCAACTCTTTGCCTAGTGCTCCAGGATCCATCAGTGAACTGACAAACAAAAAGCAATCGAAAGGAAACCACAATCGCAATGAAAACAGGAAAAGAATAGGCTATGAGAATCGGTCGGTGCTTCGCAAAAAGAAGATTCTTGGAATGAAAATATAGTAGCATCACTTGTTCGCCCACCTTTCGTTCGGTGGTACAGAAGAAAAATGGCAGAACTGAGTAGCCTGGAGTGAGGTTTTCTTCAAGAAAGGGGAGAAAGGGCTTCAACGAGCGTTCCAGTGAAATGATGGTTGCTTCATCCAGTCCAACTTCGAGGCCACTTCGAGGCCACTTTACCACTACCGGTAAAGGTGTGGGTTTTGTGATATGACGGGTCATGACGACCACACCAGGGTGACCAGTGAGTCTCGACTGTAGCACCTCACTGTGATTTGGTGGATGGCACGCGAGCACGGATGCTTTGATGTCCCGCATGTAGATAGAGCGGCTAGTCATATAGGAGTACTCAATATTGTGCACTGCGACCAAGGCTAAGAGGAAAACGAGAGAACTACGTATTTATTTACGGTGTAGATTCACTCATTTAGGGTGTAGTCTAGTCACTTGTTGAAATCTCTAGAAAGGCAAATACTCCTTTCCGGTTTACAGGGCTATACTAGCTAGTATTACAATAGTGGGCTCACATAGCAATTTTGTCTCATGCAAGAGCCTGGCTATATGTGTGCTCTACGGCTCCGCACCACGCCCCAGCCGTACACAAAGACTGCCACGTGTGCGTTCGCAACTGCCACGTTCTCGTTGTGCTTGGCTCTTCTCCTCTTTGAGAAGATGAACAATGATGTTACTACTACTTCTACAGTATCGAATCCACTGTTGCATGTCCGTCCACCGCGTGCGGGAGGGATAGCTTGTTGTAGTATAAGCAAAAGCCTGTCCTCGTCTGCGAGCCACTGCGTGCATGGGCGAGGGAGAAGGCGTGTAGTAGTAAAATCAAGGTTCTCCTCATTGTATGAGTTGACGCGACACATCATAGCACTGGCCCCACATGCTTGCCTCTAAACTTGGCTAAAAGACCCGCAGTGTACAATATATTTGCTGCAACCTCTAACATTTACCCCACCACAAATTAAAATATATATTCCTATCTTGACAAGATGAGCGTGCAAACTACAATCACCAGGATGACAGGTAGGGCCAGAAAATTATTTTAATAAAAATTTTCTTCGAGACGGCCTCATAGCATGGAGCCGACCCCAACGATTTTAAGCTTAGAGGCACGGTACACGCTATCCTAGACTACTCTACACATGAAACTGCCACACGAGCGTCCGGGCTGCGCTTGGCTCTTCGCCTCTCCGGGAAGTCGAACAATGATGGAGTACTATTGAAGTGGAGTACTACAGTATGCTTCTGGCCATCTGACACCGAATGAACTGCTGCATGTCCACCGCGTGTGGGAGGGAGAGCGTGTAGCGAAATCTTCTCCTAGTCCTGCCAGCCACCACGCTCATGGGCGAGGGAGGGACGCAACTTCATTGACTTACTGCTCCTGCCTTTGCGTGTATGACAGGTGGGCCCAACAGGTGGGTGGCCCACCTGTCATATAGCCAAAGGCAGGTGAAGTTAAGGCACCGGAGCTTAGTCCGCGAGGGAGAGGGCGTCGTAGTAATCAAACTTCTCGTTGTTGTATGAGTTGATGCGACACATCAAAGCACTGCACACGATATATTTGATTAATTTGTGTTTACCAATGCATTAATTACAACGCATGCATGCATGCATGCCGTGACTTTCCTTTTGATACTTGCATGTATTGATTGCACCTTGCCAAATTTTGACTATAAGTTTAACTAACCAAATGTTCATGCATGTCACAAAAAATTACATCATTGAAAACTATGTTCAAATACGAATCAAACGATACTCCCTCCGTCTAGGTGTATAAGTCACCTTACGAAAATCAAATAATCCCAAAACACTTAGGCATGGTACATTAACTCCCATCTCGTTTCTTGTTTCGTGACATATCAACAAATAAGATATGTGGGCCGTCCATGCTTTCAATGACTTGAGACTACCAAACACGACATGTAGTGGTTAGTTCATTGCATGCAATGCTATTAATTAGCAAAAAAAATTATGTTATCTCATTTCCCCCTCCACCTTGGTCGCAGTGCACAATCTAAGATGACTTATACACCTAGACGGAGGGAGTATAATTTTTGTTAACATGCACTAACATTTTGGCAGTTAAATCTTTGGACAAAATTTGGCACCAATTACAAAGGGGCCCAATAAATATTGTACTGTCACATTTTGTTTTGAGGATACTCCCACATAGAAAATATAAATAATAATGCATGTTGGGGAAGCCCACGTTTCCGATAATTTTAGCCGTGGGCTTGTTCACAAATTTTACGAGGCGGTGGTTGTTCATTTAATGGAGGGTCTTGTACCAGACTTGAACGATCCAAAGTGCAACCTGGCACAACGTAACACCACTTGGAATAAGCGGGTAGCTATCTCAAAAAACAATCAACAACTCAAAAAAAGGGTGACCTGGCACGTACACAATTTTAAACGATTTTTTTGATGAGTGAAAAAGGAAAACTACCCCACTACCTTACTTGGTTCAAACAAGAAATAAAGTGGGGGTGGGGGAATTTAGTATGTACAAACAGGAAGGAAAGGGGGTGAAAGTAGTACTGACTGGTCATCCAACCAGTCTCTTGGTCGAAAAGGGAAATATAGGGGAAATGTTGTACGCAGTGGTATGACCAGGACTAGATTTTGTATCCACACATAGGAGTAGGTGGCTATAGTGAACAAAAATGGGACCAACCCAGATATGTTTCTTGGATGTTTGTTTCTCGGGGCAACAAACTCTGAATCACCACTTTATGCCATGGTTTAGGTACATGGTGCTGGACTGCTGGTGCACCCACTATCCCATGCCCTTATACCAAATATTTACCTATTCTTAATCTAATGCCCCTGGTAAAATGAAGCCATGCCACTGTTATAAGCCATGACAAGTTTAGCCAAATATTCTTGCCTGTAATTGTTTGAGACTCTGACTATTTCCTCTGTAGCTTTTTGTGCAAATAGGGATATCCATTTCACCTGGTTGCTATTGTGACCTTGTGCTCCGGAGGAGGAGGTTATCGAGGCGGATGAGGAGGAGGCAAAGGCAATGGCCGACTTTCTCGGGCTCATGGCCGGACATGGTTGTCGGGCGCCGGCGATCGTTTAGATTAGGTTTACAGTAGGTTTTAGTATGGTTTGTGCAAAATATGTAATGAATTCCGGCCAGTTTATAGGAAAAGTTTTCGAAATGTGATGAATTTCATCTGGTTAATTTGAAATTTGCTTTGTTTGCACAAATTTCGTCCGGTTAGTTCATATAGTTGTCGAAAGGTATGCGGGCAGCATTGGATGGCATCCTCTGGCATCAGTGTCCCTAGGACAGATGCCGGTGTAAATTATTGGGCCAGCGGTGGAGATGCCCTAACTATCATGCTATAATCGCTAACAGTGCTCCATTATTTTGCAGGGAACAGTTATCCCTCGATCAAAATCAGATCCGCCATGTTTCGCCCTCCTCACACGTAAGAGTGTATACTCTTTCTTACATAGAAATGGAGCAAGTGGACGACACCGTATCATGTCATATAACTCAAACTAGCCCTCCTAATGCGTGGGAAAGCACCACCCTCGCCATTTTGTTCTGGATTTCTATCAATTGATCGCACGAAAATGTTATGCTTTGCAAGTTCAAAAGGAAAAGGCGGCACACTTATGACTCGTACGCGTCGCGTTCACGTCGCACCCTCGACAGTCCGGCTCGCACGCCGCTCACCAGAGGGGACACGCGTTGTCTTGCATTTTCACTGACATGTGGGACTGCAATTGAATAAACCGTCGATAGCCGAAATCTAATCGCTCGGCAGGCGTCGGCTGAGAAGAGAGACACGGGGGAGGGTGAAGAGATCGCCCTCCCGCCGCTCACAGACTCCAAGAAATATATGGTGATAATGTGAGGTAGGCCATGCGGGAGTCCGGACCGCTTCCAAGCCCGCTTCTAACCGCCCTGGCCCACCAGAAACCCCCCACCTCCCGCGCACGCTCCCCCCTAAGATGCCAGCTCCCCGCATTCGTGGCAAGTAGTACTAGTAAAATACTGGGCTAAGCCTGCTTATGTAGAGGAGAGAGAAGCATTACAAAGTCGAGGAGTGGGCTCTGCAAGAGCCCGTCTCTACACGTGCTCCTAGGTATAAAAAACTAATTCTAAAAAAAGAGGCATAAAAACAATTGTGTCTAAAAAAAGAAAGGTAAAAAACATTTGAGAGGAAATATATAGAGAGAAAGTGAGAAAAAGTTGTAACCTTATAGCCAACCTTATAGTCAACATTATGGTAGTATTACATGAGGAAGCAGGGAGTGGTGCACATGCCAAGTTCACTGGGCTGCCGTGTTTCACACTCCTCCGTCGTAACAGTGGAGACAATAGCTTTCATAAAAAATAAACAATGAATACTTGTTGCTCGTCCTCTATATTGGAAAGAATACTTTCATTCGCCGACATGTGGGACATCGACCATCCTGGTCCACCTGCCCTGCACAAAATTATCCTGGTCCGCCCCGGTCGTAGCGCAGGTCCAACCTTTCCCACTGTAAGTTGGTCGGACGAAGGAGCCATCATGACTTCGTTGAATTCCGCTTCTCCAAGAAAACTTACTGTACCCGCAATACTGCTACCACACGCGAAGACTGGACGACACTGTACCATGTCATATCACTGAAACCCACTAGTCCAAACTAGCCCGCCTAGGATTTGTACTCCCTCCATTTCAAAGTTAGTACTATTACAAAGTTGAGTCATCTATTTTGGAACGGAGGGAGTACGTCTCTGTACTGCTATGATTTTGTGTTGTACGTCTCTGTACTTTTGCTACTATTTTTCTACCCTATGAAGCAAATGAGGCCTGAATGTATCCGTGTCGACTATTGTCTGATCGGTCGCTAAGCCTACAATTTTAGGAGCTTGGGCTATTGGCCGATCGACGACAGATCAGACCTATAAGCGTACCACGAGCTCGTCAGCCCCAAAGTTTCTCTTCGGTGAGTGTTTTGCAAGTACTATAACTCGCACAGTAGCTAGCCTACTAACACCAAGAATCATCAAACAAGCCCTGCTGATATGATAAATAGTTCAAACTTACATCGAAGTGATGTCTACTACGCAACTTTATTCTTGTAGACACGTGTTGGGCCTCCAAGCGCAGAGTTTTGTAGGACAGTAGCAATTTTCCCTCAAGTGGATGACCTAAGGTTTATCAATCCGTGGGAGGCGTAGGATGAAGATGGTCTCTCTCAAACGACCCTACAACCAAATACAAGAAATCTCTTGTGTCCCCAACACACCCGATACAATGGCAAATTGTATAGGTGCACTTGTTCGGCGAAGAGATGATGATAAAAGTGTAATATTGATGGTAGAAATATATTTTTATAATCTGAATGAAAAAAAAACAAGGTAGCAAATAGTAAACGGGCACAAAAACGGTATTGCAATGCTTAAAAATGAGGCATAGGGTCCGTACTTTCACTAGTGCAACCTCTCAACAATGCTAGCATAGTTGGATCATATGATTATCCCTCAAAGTGCAATAAAGAATCACTCTCGAGTTCCTATTAGTGGAGAACAAAAGATATAAATTGTTTGTAGGGTACGAAGCCACCTCAAAGCTATTCTTTCCGTTCGATCTATCCTAGAGTTCGTACTAGAATAACGCAAGCTATTCTTTCCTATCGATCTAATCAAGAGTTCGTACTAAAGTAGCACCAATGCAAACTCATATTCATAATACTCAATCCACACAAAGAACTACAAAGGGACCCCAAAGTTTCTATAGGAGAAAAGATAATAAAAACGTGCATCAACCCCTATGCATAAATTACCCCAATATCACCGCGGGAATCTGCGAGTTGAATGCCAAGAGATATATCAAGTGAATCAATATGATACCTCATTGTCACCTCACGTATTCATACCGCAAGACATATATCATGTGTTCTATTCTCTGAATATTCAATCCGACAAGACAAAACTGCAAAGGGTAAAGACTCAATTCATCACAACAAGAGTATAGAGGGGAGAAACATCATATGATCCGACTATATTAACAAAGCCCATGATGTAGATCACGAGAGAGAGAGCGATAAAACACATAGCTACTGGTACAAACCCTCAGCCCCGAGGGTGGACTACTCCCTCCTCATCGTGGTGGCCACCGGGATGATAAGATGGCCACTGGAGATGATTCCCCCTCCGGCAGGGTGCCGGAACGGGGTCTAGATTGGTTTTCGCGGATACAGAGACCTTGCGGCGGCGGAACTTTTGATCTAGGGTAACCCCGAGGGGTTTCGGAATATTTGGAAATTTATAGTGCAAAGAGGGGTGCGGGAGGCCACCGAGGTGGGCACAACCCACCTGGGCGCGCCAGGGGGGCCTGGCGCACCCTCGTGGGTTGTGCCCCCTCGGGGTACCCCCAGGAGCAGCTCTGGCCCAATGGATGTCTTCTGGCCCAAAAAAATCTCCAAAAAGTTTCGTGTTGTTTGGACTCCGTTTGATATTGATTTCCTGTGATGTAAAAAACAAGCAAGAAACAGCAACTGGCACTGGGCACTGGGTCAATAGGTTAGTCCCAAAAAATGATATAAAGTTGCTATAAAATGGTTGTAAAACATCCAAGAATGATAAAATAACAGCATGAATACTTCATAAATTATAGATACGTTGGAGACGTATTAGCATCCTCAAGCTTAATTCCTGCTCGTCCTCGAGTAGGTAAATGATAAAAGAAATAATTTATGAAGTGTGAATGCTAGCAAAGTGCACAAGTTTGATCAATGACAATTTCAATCACTTTTCCTAGCATCATAACAACAATTCTTTCTTATAAAACTTCTCATGTTATAGTGGCAACCAATTGACAGGTTAAGGTTCAAACAATGAACTCTCTTGAAACTCAACAACCTATGTTCTTAGTCACCAAGCAATTGCAATTCAACTTATTCAACAGACTCTAAGTAAGAGTGCTACCTCTTGAGCACTGCGTTGGTTTTCCCTTGAAGAGGAAAGGGTGATGCAGTAAAGCAGCGTAAGTATTTCCCTCAATTTTTGAGAACCAAGGTATCAATACAGTAGGAGGCCACGCATGAGTCCCTTGCACCTACACAAACAAATAAAATCCTCAACCAACGCAATAAAGGGGTTGTCAATCCCTTCATGGTCACTTACGAAAGTGAGATCTGATAGATATGATAAGATAATATTTTTGGTATTTTTATGATAAAGAGAAATAAAGATGCAAAGTAAAATAAAAGGCAATAGAAATAGCTAAGTGTTGGAAGATTAAATATGATGGAAAATAGACCCGGGGGCCATAGGTTTCACTAGTGACTTCTCTCGAGAGCATAAGTATTATGGTGGGTAAACAAATTACTGTTGAGCAATTGAGAGAACTGAGCATAGTTATGAGAATATCTAGGTATGATCATGTATATAGGCATCACGCCCACGACAAGTAGACCGACTCCTGCCTGCATCTGCTACTATTACTCCACACATCGACCGCTATCCAGCATGCATCTAGAGTATTAAGTTCAAAAGAACAGAGTAATGCTTTAAGTAAGATGACATGATGTAGAGGGATAAACTCATGCAATTTGATATAAACCCCATCTTGTTATCCTCGATGGCAACAATACAATACGTGCCTTGCTGCCCCTACTGTCACTGGGAAAGGACACCGCAAGATTGAACCCAAAGCTAAGCACTTCTCCCATTGCAAGAAAGATCAATCTAGTAGGCCAAACCAAACTGATAATTCGAAGAGACTTCCAAAGATAACCAATCATACATAAAAGAATTCAGAGAAGATTCAAATATTGTTCATAGATAAACTTGATCATAAACCCACAATTCATCGGTCTCAACAAACACACCGCAAAAGAAGATTACATCGAATAGATCTCCACGAGAGAGGGGGAGAACATTGTATTGAGATCCAAAAAGAGAGAAGAAGCCATCTAGCTAATAACTATGGACCCGAAGGTCTGAGGTAAACTACTCACACAACATCGGAGAGGCTATGGTGTTGATGTAGAAGCCCTCCATGATCAATGCCCCCTCCGGCGGAGCTCCGGAAAAGGCCCCAAGATGGGATCTCACGGGTACAGAAGGTTGTGGCGGTGGAATTAGGTTTTTGGCTCCATATCTGGTAGTTTGGGGGTACGTAGGTATATATTGGAGGAATAAGTACGTCGGTGGAGCAACGTGGGCCCCACGAGGGTGGAGGGTGCGCCCAGGGGGGGGAGCAGGCGCGCCCCCTACCTCGTGCCTTCCTGGTAGCTTTCTTGACGTAAGGTCCAAGTCCTCTGGATCACACTCGTTCCGAAAATCACGTTCCCGAAGGTTTCATTCCGTTTGGACTCCGTTTGATATTCTTTTTCTGCGAAACTCTAAAATAGGCAAAAAACAGCAATTCTGGGCTGGGCCTCCGGTTAATAGGTTAGTCCCAAAAATAATATAAAAGTGTATAATAAAGCCCATTAATGTCCAAAACAGAATATAATATAACATGGAACAATCAAAAATTATAGATACATTGGAGACGTATCAAAGAGCTCCACATACTCAACCATCATGTAGTCTTCTATGGTTGCTAACACTCACCGCATACACATGAGCAAAACGTTTCAACCGGAAACATAGAAAGATAGGGGCTTATTGTTTCGCCTCCCAACGCATTCACCTCAAGGGTGATGTCAACAATAATAAATCATGCTACCCATATTCAACTGGACATATGTGCCTAGATCTTTCCTCACCACATGATGCTTGCCAAAAGAGAAAAATAAAAAGGAATAGAGAGAAATACTTTCACTTTTTGCATAAAAGTAAATACTGAAAAGTAAAAGATAGGCCCTTCGCAGAGGGAAGCAGAGGTTTCCATGTGCTTATTTGTTTGTATGCTCAATCCCTTAGTGCAAAAGAACGTCACGTTATATTGCCCCTTATGATAGCAACCTTTATTATGCAGTCCTTTGCTTTTATTGCTTTGCCATCATAAGTTCGTACAACACCCAATTTTCTCTTACACTAAATGATCTAACACTTTTAGAAGCAATTTTTATTGCCTTATTGCACCGATGACAACTTGAAGGATCTTGCTCAATCCTTAGGTAGGTATGGTGGACTCTTGAAAATAAGATTTGGGTTTAAGGGTTTTTGGATGCATAAGTAGTATCTCTACTTGGTGCGGAATTTTTGGCTAGCAAAGATGAGGGGCAAGCACCACATGTTGAAGGATCTATGACAATATGACTTCTATGTGAATATGAGCAAACATAAATCATTACGTTGTCTTCCTTCTCCAACGTCAACAATTTTGGCATATAATATTTTGATGGGGGCTCACAATCACAAAAGATTTCCATGATAGTGTATTTGCATGTGAAAGTTCTCTTCCTTATACTAATTATTCGTGAATTGCTTGTATGACCAAAATTGTGATTGTCAAGCCTCAAAAGATTTCACTTTCTAAACCCAACGGGAAGCTACCACTAGGCATGATATGATTTCAACTTCATGATATTCAATTTATTCAGCAATTTACTCATAGGGTATAAGTGAAGCACAAGAGTAAAAGACAAACTACTCCAAAAAGATATAAGTGAAGATCATGTGAGTAGTTAAGTAAATAGGTAGCTATTTGAGGACTCTCTCTTATTTAAAAACTTTCAGATCTAAGTAATTTATTAAAACAACAAGCAAAATGAAAACAAAATGACATTCTAAGAATGTCACACATCATGTGAAGAAGCAAAAACTTAGGCTCAACCGATACTAACCGATAGTTGCTGATGAAGAAAGGTGGGATGCCTACTGGGGCATCCCCAAGCTTAGATGCTTGAGACTTCTTGAATATTATCTTGGGATGCCTTGGGCATCCCCAAGCTTGAGCTTTTGTGTCTCCTTAATTCTTCTCATATCACGGTTTTCCTAAATTTCAAAAGCTTCATCCACACAAAACTCAACAGGAACTTGTGAGTTAAGTTAGTATAAACCAATGCAAAAACCTTATCATTCTCTACTGTAGCAAATCACTAAAATTATTATTCAACATTGCATACTAAATGCCTCTGCATATTTAATACTCCTATCCTCAAATAGAATCATTAAACAATCAAAGATATGCAAACAATGCAAACATAACAGCAATCTGCCAAAACAGTAGAGTCTGTAAAGAATGCAAGAGTATCAATACTTCCCTAACTCCAAAAATTGTAAAAATCTACCAAACTATGGAGAATTTATCAGAGCCTAATTTCCAAAAAGTTTCAACATTTTATCACACTCTGACTTTTCTATAGAATTTTTGCAACAGAGGTAAACTTTCTGTTTTCAAACAGCAACATGTATACTTGCAAAATAAGCAAGGTGAGGACTATCCTTGCCACTTTTATTGAAATAGAAGATGCAAAACATTATTCTAAATAACAGCAAGAAAATCCTAGAAAAATAAAATGACGCCCAACTAAAACTCATATCATGTGACGAATGAAAACAAAGCTCCAAGTGAGGTTACCGATAATGTTGGAGACGAAAGAGGGGATGCCTTCCGGGGCATCCCCAAGCTTAGTTGCTTGGATCTTCCTTGGATATTAACTTGGGGTGCCTTGGGCATCCCCAAGCTTAGGGTCTTGTCACTCCTTATTCTCCTCATATCGATATCTCACCCAAAACTTGAAAACTTCAATCACACAAAACTTAACGGAACTTCGTGAGATAGGTTAGTATGATAAAGAGCAAACCATTTCACTTTTGGTACTGTCAAAGAAAAGATTCATAATTGTTCTCACACAATGCCTACTGTATAATATCATTTCCACAATTTATATTGAGCAATATAAGCCATAGAAACTAGAAAGCAAGCAAACTATGCATTGAAAACAGAATCTGTCAAAAACAGAACAGTCTGTAATGATCTGTACTCAAACCATACTTATGCTACTCCAAAAATTCTGAAACAATTAGACCACGTGAAAAAAATTTATATCAATCTTCTGCAAAAAGAATCAACTCAAAATCACTCTTCTGTTAAAAATAAGAATTATTTACGTGAGCACAAAAGTTTCTGTTTTCAGGAAGATCAAAGCAACTATCACCCAACATGATCCTAGAGGCTTTACTTGGCACTTTATTGAAACAAAAGCAATAAAACATGATTACTATAGTAGAATAATCATGTGAACACACCAAAACAGTAGGTAAAAGTGTTGAGTTGTCTCCCAACAAGCGCTTTTCTTTAATGCCTTTTAAGCGAGGCACGATGATTTCAATGATGCTCACATAAAAGATAAGAATTGAAACACAAAGAGAACATCATGCATCATAAGTTCCTTGATACGTCTCCGTCGTATCTATAATTTATTATTGTTCCATGCCAATATTATGCAACTTTCAAATACTTTTGGCAACTTTTTATACTATTTTTGGGACTAACATATTGATCCAGTGCCCAGTGCCGGTTCCTGTTTGTTGCATGTTTTTTGTTTCACAGAAAATCCATATCAAACGGAGTCCAAACGGGATAAAAATTGATCGAGATTTTTTTGGAATATATGTGAATTTTGGGAAGTGGAATCATCGCGAGACGATGCCCGAGGGGACCACGAGGCAGGGGGCGCGCCCCTGACCCTCGTGGACACCCCGTAAGGCGGTTGTTGCCCTTCTTTCGCCGCAAGAAAGCTAATATCCGGATAAAAGTCGTGTTCAAATTTCAATCCAATCGGAGTTATGGATCTCCGGAAATATAAGAAACGGTGAAAGGCCAAATCTGGGAGCGCAGAAACAGAGAGAGACAGAGAGACAGATCCAATCTCGGAGGGGCTCTCGCCCCTCCCATGCCATGGAGACCAAGGACCAGAGGGGAAACCCTTCTCCCATCTAGGGAGAAGGTCAAGGAAGAAGAAGAAGGGGGGCCTGAGGGAGTCCTGGACTAAGGGGTCCTCGGGTGTCCGACCTGTTGGACATGGGCCGGACTAATGGGCTGTGAAGATACAAGATCGAAGACTCTCTCCCGTGCCCGGATGGGACTCTCCTTGGCGTGGAAGGCAAGCTTGGCGGCCAAATATGAAGATTTCTTTCTCTGTAACCGACTTTGTACAACCCTAGTCCCCTCCGATGTCTATATAAATCGGAGGGCTTAGTCCCGAAACATAGATAGTCATACAGGCTAGACTTCTAGGGTTTTAGCCATTACGATCTCGTGGTAGATCAACTCTTGTAATACTCATATTCATCAAGATCAATCAAGCAGGAAGTAGGGTATTACCTCCATAGAGAGGGCCCGAACCTGGGTAAACATTGTGTCCCCTGTCTCCTCTTACCATCGACCTTAGACGCACAGTTCGGGAACCCCTACCCGAGATCCGCCGGTTTTGACACCGACAAGGCCCTCTCCCCCTCTCTTCCGGTGGCGTTGGAACACCACCAGGGCCATCATCATCACCGCAATCTACACCAACAACTTCACCGCCGTCATCACCAACTCTTCCCCCCTCTATGCAGCGGTGTAACCCCTCTTTTACCCACTGTAATCTCTACTTAAACATGGTGCTCAACGCTATATATTATTTCCCAATGATGTATGGCTATCCTATGATGTTTGAGTAGATCCGGTTTGTCCTATGGGTTAATTGATGATCGCGACTGGTTTGAGTTGCATGTTTTATTATTGGTGCTCTCCTATGGTGCTCTCCGTGTCGCGCAAGCGTGAGGGATCCCTGTTGTAGGGTTTGCAATATGTTCACGATTTGCTTATTGTCTGTGTTGCGTGAGTGACTGAAACACAAACACGGATAAGTGGGTCATGGTGTATGGGAATAAAGAGGACTTGATAATTTAATGCTATGGTTTGGTTTTACCTTAATGATCTTTAGTAGTTGCGGATGCTTGCTAGAGTTCCAATCATAAGTGCATATGATCCAAGAAGAGAAGGTATGTTAGCTTATGCCTCTCCCTCAAATAAAATTGCAATAATGATTACCGGTCTAGTTATCGATTGCCTAGGGACAAATAACTTTCTTGTGTGACAAAAAGCTCTCTATTAAAACTAACTTAGTTGTGTCTTTATCTAAACAGCCCCTAGATTTTATTTACACACTCTTTATTATGTTGCAAACCTATCCAACAATATCTACAAAGTACTTCTAGTTTCATACTTGTTCTAGGTAAAGCGAACGTTAAGCGTGCATAGAGTTGTATCGGTGGTCGATAGAACTTGAGGGAATATTTGTTCTACCTTTAGCTCCTCGTTGGGTTCGACACTCTTACTTATCGAAAGAGGCTACAATTGATCGCCTATACTTGTGGGCTATCAAGACCTTTTTCTGGCGCCGTTGCCGGGGAGCAATAGCGTGGGGTGAATATTCTCGTGTGTGCTTGTTTGCTTTATTACTAAGTAGTTTTTATTTGCTGTTCTAAGTTGTTCTCTATCTTTAGTTATGGATATGGAACACGAAATACCAAAAAAATTAGGTTTACTTGATAGTCATGGAGATGGGGAACCTCCTAAAACTCTCGATGCTCATTATGTGAAAGATATTATGTACTACTTTAATAATCCTGAGAAAACCCCATTCAATTATGTTATGGGAGACACGTTGGATCAACGTGAATACTTTAGGGATTATCGCTTGACTAAAAAAGGGAAACTATTATGGGATCAAATTTATATGTTGCATTGGTATGCTCGGCAACTATGCTTGAGATATGACTATACTTGTTGCTCTAGGGTGAAGGCTCCACACCTTCCCTTTTCATGTGAATTTAGTGATAATGAAACCTTAGCTTCTTATGCTAATGGTATATATGATTACTATGATGTGGAACAAATAGAAGAGTTCATTGCTTTTATGGGTGCTTATGAAATTGAATCTTTGTTTAAAGAGTTTGAAGATTGTGATGGTTATGGTTCGGCCCCTTGCGGTGAAGGTAAAAGGCTAATCCAGTTTCAGGTGGTATTACTAGGGTTTCGATTACCAGGGAGCAAATACGCTTGACCTAGTTCTCGATCTCTTATTTCTCGCCCTAAACCGCCGCCGGGTCGTCCCTTTATATACACAGGTTGACACCCGGTGGCTCACAGAGTCCCGGCCGGCTCATACACAACGTGTCCGGCTCGGTGACTAACTACGCTTGCCTTACAATACAAGTCACACATACATGGCGGTTCATCCACCTGGGCCTTAAGTCACCTCTGGGTCTTGGGCCATCAACAGGCTCATATGACCCTCCATCTTCATTGGTAAGCCGCCAGTGGTATAACCCAACCCCTTCTGGGCGGTTCATACCCAATAGTCATATCCCCAACATTAGGCCCTAGGTTGATTTGAACTTGTTCACATCAATCTTCAATACCTGACTTGTCAAAAATCTTGCATCACCTTGTTTGATAAACCCTGTTGTAACCCGCCGTGACGTCAGCTCATAGAATTTTCTTAAACCGCCATGACATCATTTCGCATTAATATCGCACGTAGCCCAGAACATCTTACTTGATACTTATGTTAATGAGCCTTCCAAAAACCGAGGCATCCATATAGCCATATGATGATTTTGGCCTCCTCGATTCTTGTGCATGCCTTGTAGCCACCCTCTTATAAATAGGGGCAGGGATCTTTATTATTTTCCCCTTCGTTTCGTCCTGTGTCTTCCTCCTTCGCACGGCTGCTCCAGTGCTCGAACTCCGCCGCCGCGACCTCCGACCGCCGCAACAACGCAGGCTGCTGCATCACCCTGATCGGACCAGAAAACTCCAGAGAGCCACCGCTGCTCTTCATCACCCGTAAGCGCACCTCCCCCCTTTATCTTAGATCTACATTAGGGTTCGGGCTGTTCGTTAGTGTTCTTGCTGTTCGTGCCTTGTTTCCGTCAACTCCGATGGCTTTCAATCTAGATAGGCCCTAAGTCTTGTGCGGAAGTAGTTTCAACAACATCTTTTTAATTATTAGAACATCATTTCTCCAAAGAAGATCTCAGCAGAATATCCAAACTTTTCCACTGCCGCCACCTTAGGTTAGAATTTTATTGTTTTTCCTGACCTATAGTAGATCCAAAATCTTCGCTTCAAATTGCAAAATCTGTTTGTCCAACACTTAGCTAAATTACCACTGATAAATTTGAAGTTCCACGATTGCTACGGTGGCTTATATTGCGAACCATGATTCATTACATGATTCATAACTTGCATGACCCGGCAATATTTTCTCCGGTTTACCTGTACTTATTTATGGTCTGATTTCTTTAGAACTCTGTCTGGCTTAACAACAGAAACCGTAATCCGGTAGGTACCATTAGTCCCATTTTAAGCCGCCAATATGAATGCCTTCGTACTTCAAATGTTCATCTCCCAGTTTAATGTGATAATGTTTTACTTTTGAATCAACGATCCTATCATGATCGTAAGCCGGCAATATCTTTGTCTTGTAGGCCTTTTCTCTCCAAAATGGTCAAGACCGTCACCTCCTGCAACTGGGCCGTTTCCCGGGTCACCGAGGAAGATCTAAAAGAATATGTTCAGACTGGCGTTTTGGTCAAAAAAGTAACCATCCATTGGAGGGTTTCGTGTAATGAAACTTGTCCTAAATCCAGAAATAGCGAAGTAGTGGTTTTTATGGATCACATGGACCGGAGCTTCAGCCCTCCCGGCTCAAGATTCTTCCGAGATTTGTTGCACTTCTTCAAGCTTCACCCTCAAGATATCGGTCCAAACTCTATCTCAAACATCTGCAACTTCCAAGTTTTCTGTGAGGTGTACCTTCAACAGGAGCCTACTGTAGAATTATTCAGAGAATTCTACAATTTGAACCTGCAAAACGAATTCACAGATGGACCTAACCTGGAGCTAGGCGGCATATCTATACAGCGTCGGAAAGAGGCCATCTTCCCAGCTGCTAATCCGCCCAGTCACCCCAAAGACTGGAACCAGACTTGGTTTTATTGCCAAGATACCTCACCAGAAAGAGAGAACCCCCTATCGGGTTACCGCGCCGACCGGCTTAGCAGTAGACATCATCTTTCGGACCATATCAGCACAGTAGAACGGAAGAAATATGTGTCGGTATTCGCAAAGATCCGGGCTCTAATGGCGAACGGCTTGACCGGAATTGATCTAGTTCGCTGCTGGGTCGCCTGGAGAGTCTTGCCGCTAAGCATCCGGCCCGGTTTAATGTGTGAGTATACAGGCGAGCTAACAGATCCTCTGTGCCACTGTAACACCAAAATGACTGAGGAAGACATCAATAACATGACCAAGACTATGTTGAATGAAAGCTTGGAAGATTGCAATCAGTTTGGACTAAGTCCTTTCTATACGCTGAATGAGCCGCCAGCTGTAAGTTTTAGACCCATCTCATACTTGATTCATATTTTCATTTTTGCTGCCTACTCGTGCTTATTCATTGTTTACAGGCCGACTCATCCTTCTGGACCAAGAAATTGCCAGAAAAACCAAAGAAAACCCGGACAAAGAACAAGGCCCCCAAAAAGCCTGCTAAGAAGAAGTCCAACACTGCCGAATTATTCAATTTGGAGGACAAAGATGATGATGATGAGTCGGAGGTAGAACTTGATTCCCTTGGCTCGTCTTTTGTACATCTTATTGACAATGACTATTATGAGGATGAAGCGGAAGCCAGCCGTGCGGATGACACAGAGGTAATTATTCTTTCCTCAGGCTCAGAACCTCTGCCAACACAGAAAACCCGACAAGCAAGCCAGAAAGTAAGCTTTTCTCACCCTTTAGCTCACTTGGATCCCAACTTTCGTTTGAAGAAGCAGCAACATAAATCTCGCCGTACAACCTGGAATAGTGGCGGTGGAGTTTTATCCTCCGGCTTACCGAACACCCCAGCACCTTGCAAACGTCGATCGGAGGTCTCAAAAATTTCTGACTTAGATTATCCCTAGGCAGGTCTTGTTCGTCAGCCTCTTAATCCGTCTGATTCAAATTATCAAGGAACATCTCATTCTTCCTCCGGCGACTCAACGGGAACGCAAATCCCAACTTTCAAGATTGTACCTGGGTAAGGTTATATTCAATCATTCAAACCTTATGCCTGATCAATACACTGACCTCTTTGTGCTTCTTATTTTCAGGGGCCAGGCCAAACATAGCAAAAAGGCGAAACTGAACAAGCCGGTCGACGACTCCAACCCGTCTGAGCTGGAAAAACAACAACCAGAATCTTCTCATCCAATTGCAGAAGCCACCATTGATGACCCGCCACCAGAAGACCATGAAGCCTCCATAGACCATATGGATGTTGAGCCGGCCATTTCTAAGCCGCCAAGCCCAGCTAAGCCCACCGAAGAGAAGATTGATGATGTCGTCATCACCGGGTTTGGTTACACAGCACCGGGTAACCCCACTGTCTTATCCAAGCACAACACCAAGGAAGAAATTTCCGCTGATGATAAAGGCAAGTGGAAGGTAGACTTGGAGAGCTACACCCAGTTCAGTGCCCAAGACATCCACTTTGGTTATTTGAACCGTCTATACACCAACTGTGATTTTGAAGCCGGCTTAGTCAATTTGATGAAGGAACGCTATGGGTAATCCATTCACCATTCTCTTCATAATTATATGTCTATTAGCCGCCAAGTCTATAGGATATGATAGGATTAAATATGCTGTAGACTTTCCAATTGCCATAAAGAACTGCATTGAATCACTAGTAGCCCCCAAGGGCCGGCTTAAATCATCAAGTTAAGCCGATACTTTAAGAAGTAGTAATAAACTTCGCATCTGTAGCCCCCAAGGATCGATTTAACTAGCATAGTTAAACCGGGACATACCAACAGTGATAATTCAACATTTCAATATGTAACCTTGGTAAACCATTGCATATCATTCTACCCAAATCATAGGAAAAAATTGTCTTGGAAAAGAGCAATAGGCATTAGCCCCCAAGTGCCAAGGATAATACTTGTATTGTGCTTGGGACTTCAAAAAGTTCTGAAGATCAATAGACATTAGCCCCCAAGTGTCAAGAATAATACTTGTATTGTTCTTGGGACTTCACAGATAATCATAATCATATTGTCGTTCATGTTTTCTTATGTCACAGGCTAAACTGATTGAGAAGGATTCACAGCTTAATGATCTGAAGGCCAACATTAAAACTCAGCAATCTGAGACATCCAAGGCCAAGTCAGAACTAAAAACTACTTTAGAAAACATTGAGAAGCTTAAATAAAACTTCAACACTAATAAAAGTGGATGGAAGACTGAAAAGGCGGCTCTATTGAAGAGAACAGAAGATGCTGAAGCCACACTTAAACCGGTGACTGACAAATAATCCGGCTTAAAGCAGCAGATCAATAACATGTCATCAGCCATCTTCGGTAAGTAGGAAACATGACTCCTTTGCATCTCGATAACCATATTATAAACATCTGCCGGCTTATTAAATTCACTAATACAGGTTCTCGGAGCGCCAAGTTGGGCTCAGATATGTGCATCCGGCTTAAAGCTGTCTACACCCTTGTAGAACAGTTATATACTCGCACCCAATGTACCATTGATGCTGCTGTGCACAAGAAATCTCCACCCACTCTTATCAAAGATACATTGGAGAGGTTATCAGTGCTGCCCCAAAGAATTAATGAATTAAAGCAAGCAGCTGCCAGAGCCGGTGCGTTGACTGCCTTAAGCCGGGCAAAGGCGTGGCAAGCCGATCTGGATCCAGAAGGTTTGGCCAATGGTTGCCCTAGTGTCAAAGAGGACGGAACTGCCTTCAGTGCTGATGACTTTGCAGAAATAGCAAGAGCAATGCGTCCATTGGCAAGTAAGTTGGCTGAAGAAACCGATCTATCCACATACCAGGCGGCCTATGACGCTGAGAACAAAAAGGTGAAGGAGCCGGTTCATCAGAAGACGGATCTCATCCCGCCGATTCGTAAGCACACCTTCGCTCCTGACATAGACCCATCCAACCTTATTGATGATGAAGCTGTGTTTAGAGCGTTGACCAGTATCAACTGGGCTACGCCTGACTTCCAGCTAATGGATAATCAAGGAGCTGAAGAAGAAGAAGAGGCGCAGGATGATTCGGAGGCTTCAACCCGCCAGGAGTCATGAGCCGGTTTATTAAGCATAACACTTTGTTGTTTTACGTCTCCAAAACACTTATCCTCTTTTGGCCATCGGATGCCTTGTAATAGGTTAGTTAAACTCTTGATCTGCCATGCCATAGTGCACATTTGTTTTGCATAACACTGTTGATCCGCCAGTTTGAAAATCTGCCACTTATGCTCATGATACCATCAAGTATGCCAGATCAGCTTTATCATTTTTCCTGCACACAAACAGATCAAAAGTGCCCTGGCGGTTTACCCCAGGCGGGTCACAATACCCCATATAAAAACCACTGGTGACTATAATAGTCCATAACCAGGGGCTGGTTTAATCACAACCTCATATAGTCATAACAAAATATCATACCTGTGATATTTGCTCACACTGCCGGCTTATCATACCTGTGCAGTAAGGGTTACAACCCAAGGATCGAGAGCAGAACGCCCTGTTCAATTGATTCATATCGCCGACTTACAATGCCGCATGCAGCAAGGGGTAATATCCCAAAACTTAGAGCACAATGCTCTAAGCACATAAAATCATCATATACTAGCGATTTAAAGTCCAAAGCCAAGCCGAGTTAATAAACTCCAGATAAATTCAGATATGAACCATAAGGCAACATAGCCCTCATCGGTTTTCAAATATGTCACAAAATATGAATCTCCAAAAATGTTCAAGCTGAATGAAAAGCAAAAAACAAGGCTTTCACAGGCTGCCAAGCCTTCAAGTCAAGTGTTTTTCAAGGGCCGCACAGCCACTGAGTTAACCCTTCATTCAACCCTGTAAGTCGGGCCTCACATGACCAATCGCCATTTTAACTTTGACAAGTTCAGGGTCTGTATAAGATTGACTGTCAAGAGTACGGCGAGTCATTCCAGGATTACCTGGGCGGAGTGGCAGACTTAAAAAGGCAGGATAACCCAGATTTTTAAGTGAATACACCTGGCTTCCAAACCTACTACAAGGGTCATCAAAGCTCTTGTCCATTTAACAAATGAGCCCCAAAGTAATATTTCATTCCAGGCGTACAAGCCGGATCAATAGGGTAGTCGTAGCTATGCTCAATGAGCAGGAAGCCCCCAAGTATTTGGTAATTATGGCGTACAGGCCGGATCAAGAGGGTAGTCATAGCTATGCTTAATGAGCAGGAAGCCCCCAAGTGATCACGTGAAGTGACAATAAAGACTCATTATTCTCATAAATGAAACGACAGAGGCCCTGAATTATCAGGGATGTCGGCTTTATTATATTCATCATAATATATACATTGTCAAAATATGTACATCACAAGAGCCAGTGGCTCAGGTGTAATAAGGCCGAAGATGAGCAATATTCCACGGCCGGCGGGTCTCCTCCTCCGACTTGCGTGAGTCCTTGTGTCTCGAATATCGATAAGGTAGTATGATCCGTTGTTCAGATTTTTGCTGACCACAAAGGGCCCTTCCCAAGGTGGGCATAGCTTGTGCATATCAGTTTGATCATGGATAATTCGGAGCACCAAATCGCCTTCTTATAATGGCGCAGATCTTGCTGGTAAATCACCGAACGAGTCACCGCAAGGTCACGCTCCTCATCCAATAGGTCAATAGCATCCTGACGTTCTTTTTCATTATCAGCTTCAATATAAGCCGCCACACGGGGCGAGTCATGACGGATGACACTAGGGAGAACCGCCTCTGCTCCGTAAACCATGAAGAAAGGCGTATAACCCGTAGATCTGTTGGGGTGGTATTGATGCTTTATAGCACTGAGGGTAATTCCTCCACCCAACAACCCGGCGTCCTCCACAAAGGGACCATAAGCCAGGGCTTGATGCCTCTTAAGATTTCTTGATTGGCTCTCTCAGCTTAACCATTGGACTGGGGGAGAGCCACTGATGATACATCAAGTTGAATATGCTCTCGTTGAAAAAACTCTTTCATAGCACCCTTGGACAGATTAGTGCCATTATTAGCTATAATGTTGTGGGGAAAACCAAAACGGAAAATCACCTTGATGAATTGAACCGATGTTGCCGCATCCCACTTACTAACCGGCTCTGCTTCAACCCACTTTGTGAATTTGTCAACCGCCACCAAAAGGTGAGTCTTTTTATCCTTGGACCTTTTGAAAGGCCCAACCATATCAAGCCCCCAGAATGCAAATGGCCAAGCAATTGGAATCATCCTTAATTCTTGAGATGGCACGTGAGCTCGTCTTGAAAATTTCTGACAACCATCACATTTACTGACCAAATCCTCAGCATCAACATGAGCCGTTAGCCAATAAAATCCATGACGAAAAGCCTTGGCCACGAGAGACTTAGAGCCGTCATGATGACCACAATCTCCTTCATGAATCTCTCGTAGGATCTCACGACCTTCTTCAGGCAAAACACAACATTGAAACGCCCCCGTAACACTGCGATGATGCAACTCTCCATTGACAATAGTCATTGACTTAGACCGCCGGGTTATCTGCCTGGCCAAAGTTTCATCTTCAAGTAACTCGCCCCAGGTCATATACGTCAAATATGGGACTGTCCAATCAGGGATAGAATGAAGAGCTAGCACCACCTGTGCCTCTGGGTCAGGAATAGCAAGATCTTCCTCTGTAGGCAGTTTGATTGAAGGATTATGCAGAATATCAAGGAAAATATTGGGTGGCACCAGCTTACGTTGGGATCCCAATTGGCTTGAATCAACCGCCTCATTTTTCCTTCGATCAACATGCTCCACTAGGTAGCCCTTGAAGTGACCAGTAATAGCATCAACCTCTCGGCGATAAGCCGCCATGAATGGGTCCTTAGAATCCCAAGTGCATGAAACTTGCTGAGCCACGAAATCTGAGTCACCGAAACACCTTACCCGGCTTAGATTCATCTCTTTAGCCATCCGAAGACCATGGAGTAGGGCTTCATACTCAGCTGCATTGTTAGTACATGGGAACATCAACCTTAAAACATAACAAAAATTATCACCTCGTGGGTAAGTAAAAATAACTCCAGCCCCTGAGCCTTCCAACTGCCTGGATCCATCAAAGCGAATAGTCCAATATGTGATATCCGGTTTCTCCTCAGGCATCTGCAGCTCTGTCCAATCATTGATGAAGTCCACAAGCGCTTGAGATTTGATGGTTGTGCGAGGCATATACTTCAAACCATGGGGTCCAAGCTCAATGGCCCACTTGGCTACCCGACCTGTGGCTTCTCTGTTTTGAATAATATCCCCTAGAGGAGCAGAACTAACCACAGTGATGGGATGACCCAGAAAATATTGCTCAAGCTTTCGACTAGCCATGAATACCCCATATACAAGCTTCTGCCAATGTGGATACCTCTGCTTGGACTCAATGAGCACCTCACTGATGTAGTAAACCGGCCACTGAACCGGATATTCCTTGCCTGACTCCTTCCTTTCCACCATAATTGCCACGCTGACAGCTCGGCTGTTGGCAGCCACATATAACAACAAAGGCTCTTTATCAATGGGAGCAGCAAGAACCGGCGGCTCAGCTAACTGTTTCTTCAAGGCCTCAAATGCCTGATCAGCAGCATCACTCCAGACAAAGTGATCTGTCTTCTTCATCATCAGGTACAGAGGATAGCCTTTTCACCCAACTGGCTTAAGGCCGCAATACGACCCGCCAGACGCTGAACATCATTGATACATGCCAGTTTAGCCAGGGAAGTGATAGCCTTTATTTTCTCTGAATTAGCTTCAATACCCCATTCAGAAACCAGAAAGCCCAAGAGCTTGCCTGCTGGTACGCCAAAGACACATTTGGCCGGGTTAAGCATCATCTTTTAGACCCGCAGATTGTCAAAGGTCTCTTTCAACTCATCTATCAAGGTTTCCTTCTTCCTAGATTTCACCACAATATCATCCACATAAGCATGAACATTGCGCCCAATCTGATCATGAAGGCAATTTTGCACACACAGCTGGTAAGTCCCCTGGGCACTTTTGAGCCCAAAAGGCATAGACACATAACAGAAAGCTCCAAAAGGAGTGATGAAAGTTTTCTTCTCCTGGTCCTTAACTGCCACCTTGATTTGATGATAACCAGAATAAGCATCCAAAAAGCTCAAACGCTCACAACCCGCCGTAGCATCAACGATCTGATCAATACGGGGGAGAGCAAAGAGATCAGCCGGACATGCCTTGTTTAAGTCCGTGTAATCCACACACATACGCCAGGTACCGTTTTTCTCAAGTACCAACACCGGGTTAGCCAACCACTCAGGATGAAAAACTTCCACAATAAACCCAGCTGCCAAGAGCCGGGCCACTTCTTCACCAATGGCCTTGCGCCTCGCTTCATTGAAACGGCGAAGGAATTGCTTGACCGGTTTAAACTTTGGATCAATATTGAGAGTGTTCTCAGCGAGTTCCCTCGGTACACCAGGCATATCTGAAGGTTTCCCAGCAAAGATGTCCCGGTTCTCACGGATGAACTCGATGAGCGCGCTTTCCTATTTCTGATCCAGATTAGCACTGATACTGAACTGCTTGGATGAATCACAGGGAACGAAGTCAACTAGCTTAGTGTCATCTGCCGACTTAAATTTCAACAGGGGGTCATGCTCTGTGGTTGGCTTCTTCAAAGATGTCATATCCGCCGGGTCAACATTATCCTTGTAAAATTTCAATTCTTTTGTTGCACAGACAGACTTAGCATAAGCAGCGTCGCCTTCTTCACACTCCAAGGCTATTTTCCGGCTTCCATGCACTGTGATGGTACCCTTGTGACCCGGCATCTTAAGCTGTAAATAAACATAACAAGGCCTGGCCATGAACTTAGCATAAGCCGGCCGCCCGAACAGAGCATGATAAGGGCTCTTGATTTTAACCACCTCAAAGGTCAACTTCTCCGCTCTAGAATCATGCTCATCACCAAAAGCTACCTCCAAAGCGATCTTGCCTACTGGATACGCCGACTTACCAGGCACCACTCCGTGGAAAACAGTATTGGACGATTTAAGATACTTATTAGTTAATCCCATGTGACGGAAAGTATCATAATAAAGGATATTAATGTTGCTGCCTCCGTCCATGAGTAATTTAGTGAATTTGTATCCTCCAACCTGAGGTGCCACCACCAGAGCCAAGTGACCCGGGTTATCAACCCGGGGCGGGTGATCTTCACGGCTCCAGAGAATAGGGTGTTCAGACCATCATAAGTAACGGGGAATCGCCGGCTCAACCGCGTTCACCGCCCTTTTATGAAGCTTCTGATCCTACTTGCATAAACTCGTGTTGAAGACGTGGTACTATCCACTATTCAGCTGCTTCCGGTTACTCTGATAACCGGACTGCTGCTGCTGATTCCCCTGACCAGACTGTTGATTATAACCACCCTGATTGCCTTGGCCTTGAAAACTGGAATTTGAACCGCCACCACCATAACCCGGACCATGAGAGCCGGATCCTGATCCGCCGTCTGGCCCATGATTGTTCTAGAAAAAATTTGAATTTCTATACTCCCTCATAATGAGGCAATCCTTCCAGAGGTGAGTGGCCGGCTTTTCCCGCATACCATGCTTCGGGCATGGCTGATTCATCATCGCCTCAAGATTGAATTTTGGCCCTCCAAACCAAGGAGGCAGCTTTCCCTTGTGGCGTTGACCATTATTCTGCGTATTGGTGTTAGCCACAAAATCCAAATTACCATCAGCTTTGTGCTTACCATTGCCACCCTGACTTGCCGGGTTATGCTGCTGCCCTTTCATGTTGCTACTCTTCTTTCCCTTACCCGGGCTTTCATCGTCAGACTCAGGGTCCTTGGTACTATCAGAGTCGGCATACTTGACCAGAGCCGCCATTAGCTCCCCCATGTCGCTGCAGTGGCGTTTGAGCCGCCCCAGTTTCTGCTTAAGGAGCATGAAATGACAATTCTTCTCCAACATCAGGACTGCTGAACTGGCATTGATACAATCCGGTGAGTGTAGGATGGCTGAGACCCGGCATACCGAATGGGTTGTTGACTCGCCCTCACCTTGGACACAGGATTCCAAATCCATGATTAACATAGGCTGCTTGCATGTGTCTTTAAAATTCTGGATAAACCGGGCTTTTAACTCGGCCCATGATCCAATGCAGTTGGCAGGCAGCCCTTTCAACCAAGTATGAGCTGTCCCGTCCAACATCATGGTGAAATACTTAACGCATGCAGCATAGCCAACATCCAGCATCTCCATTGCTATCTCATAACTTTCAGTCCAAGCTTTAGGGGGTTGATCCGCTGTGTAATTAGGCACTTTACGAGGACCCTTGAAATCCTTGGGCAGACACTCGTTACGCAAAGACGACACTAAACATGGCACCCCAAGGTTCTAGAGGTCACGCCTGCCTCCACCAAAGCTGACGGATAAACCAGAGAATGTTGATGAGCCGCTTGCTGAGCCGCCAGCTCGGCCTCCCGACACGCTCTGCCCTAATCCACCAAAGTCTGAGCATTGGCCCCACCACGCGCCGGGTCATGTCCACGAGGCTGGTTACGACGTTGTTAAATGCTTGAAACTGCTAATGAGTCAATGTGCCTGCTATAACTCTGGCTTGGACGGGGGGTTGAGTGAATCCACTCGCGGCTATAAGAATAAGGCGCTTGCTGATCCACTACTGTCTGAAGAAGCTCTCTGGCCCTCCGTGTCTCTATCACCGTTGGAGACTCGCCTTCAACTAGTAGAGCCACCAATCGCATTGCCGTAGCAATCATATTGTCCAAAGGGTTAGAATAATGACCTGGAGGTGTCAGAACATGTTGAGGTGGAGTGTTGATCAAACGTGGCGGGTCCATCGCCCGTGGCTGAACCGGCGCTCCAGACCCAGGCGCTTCGACCGTCCGGTTCACCACCGGTGGGTCACTAGTCCCTGCTCCAGGAGTGTTGAAGAGGTTCCTCGGCTCATAAACCGGAGGTAGATGACTCCGGTGCCTCCTCCTCATGACCTCATTTGAAGCGTTCTGATCCAATGTGAGCCGGAAGGAATCAACTTGAATCCGCTGTGCCTAGGCGTCCAAATCAGTCCGCTCTGCAGCCATCCTAGCATTCTCAGCCGCCAGCTCTTCCTTGGCTTGAGCTATCTCATCTCGCAGCTTTGCCACATCCACCTTGTGTTGTTCCTGGTTGTCCGGGGTTACTTCCACCCCCATCAGAGTTGCCAGAGCCTCTAATAATCTATGAGAACTTGAGCCGGCGGGCGCGCAGAGCCGCTAGCACCAGCCGCCGTCGCCGCAGCCATTGAACTGCAGGTCATAGCCGCGGCGGTTGTTGAACCAAGCACCGGCTGTGTACCGGCCATGAAGATCGCAACCCTGTTCGGCGGCTCATAGGGGTCCGGAATACTATCACCATTTGAACAGCCCCCAAGCCAGCCGTCTTGTAGCTGATACAATGAATTAGTCTCGCATGTGGACGACTAACCATCAGAATAGATGGTCGTCTCACCGCCAGACATAGATCCTTCTTCAACTTCCTCCCCATGGATGAAATCAACAAAGGCACGCTTCACGGCGGATTGAACTCGGGCGGGTCGTGCACGCTGAGCCGTCTCGATGATGTCGGTGCAGATGTCCGGCTCAGGGCCCGATTCGCCGATCTTGCCGATGAAGACGTGGATTCGGCCGAAGGGGACCCGGTACCCGTACTCAATTGAGCCGGCCTCATGGCCCCAGCCTGCATCATCGATGTAGAGCTTGCCACGACGACTCTTGGTCATCTGGCCCATAGCGTATCCCTTGATCCCTTCGAAGTTTCCCTTTAGGAACTCGAAACCACCGTGCGCTGGCCCCATGGTGGGCGCCAACTATCGTGGAATTGTCACGGCAGATGTCCTAGCAGAAGGACTTAGTCGTGGAGCCATCGCAACTAGGTTAGCTTAAAGGGGTTAATCGGGACAAAGGGCACAGAGAATTTATACTGGTTCGACCCCTTGCGGTGAAGGTAAAAGCCTAATCCAGTTTGAGGTGGTATTGCTAGGGTTTCGATTACCAGGGAGCGAATACGCTTGACCTAGTTCTCGATCTCTTATTTCTCGCCCTAAACCGCCGCCGGGTCGTCCCTTTATATACACAGGTTAACACCCGGCAGCTCACGGAGTCCCGGCCAGCTCATACACAACGTGTCCAGCTCGGTGACTAACTACGCTTGCCTTACAATACAAGTCATACATACATGGCGGTTCATCCACCTGGGCCTTAAGTCACCTCTGGGTCTTGGGCCGTCAAAAGGCTCATATGATCCGCCATCTTAATTGGTAAGCCGCCAGTGGTATAACCCGACCCCTTTTGGGTGGTTCATACCCCATAGTCATATCCCCAACACCCGGCAACGACGCCAGAAAAGAGCTTTGTTGACGGGATGTGAGTACCACTTACCTAACCTCCCCGGCAATGGCGCCAGAAAAGAGCTTGATGTCTACTACGCAACTGTATTCTTGTAGACACGTGTTGGGCCTCCAAGCGCAGAGTTTTGTAGGACAGTAGCAATTTTCCCTCAAGTGGATAACCTAAGGTTTATCAATCCGTGGGAGGCGTAGGATGAAGATGGTCCCTCTCAAATGACCCTGCAACCAAATACAAGAAATCTCTTATGTCCCCAACACACCCGATACAATGGCAAATTGTATAGGTGCACTAGTTCGGCAAAGAGATGATGATAAAAGTGTAATATTGATGGTAGAAATATATTTTTATAATATGAATGAATAAAAACAGCAAGGTAGCAAATAGTAAACGGGCACAAAATGGTATTGCAATGCTTAAAAATGAGGCCTAGGGTCCGTACTTTCACTAGTGCAACCTCTCAACAATGCTAACATAGTTGGATCATATGATTATCCCTCAAACTACAATAAAGAATCACTCCTAAGTTCCTATCAGTAGTGCTCAAAAAATACAATTATACAAGCGAAATAATTTCCGGCCGTAAGTACATCCCACACAGTCAGTCACCGCTAAACGTTTTCGTTTGTATATACATCCCACACAGTCGCTCCAAGGAAAACGTTTCTGTTCGCAAGGAAAACGGACAGCGGCATGGGAATCGATGTCTGGGGCGATGTCCATAGGACGGACCGCGACATCAGAATCGATCTCTGGGGCGATGTCCACAGGATGGACAGTGACATCGGAATCGATCTCGGGGGCGATGTTGATACATCTCCAACGTATCTATAATTTTTTATTGTTCCATGCTATATTATATTCTGTTTTGGATGTTTAATGGGCTTTACTATACACTTTTATATTATTTTTGGGACTAACCTATTAACCGGAGGCCCAGCCCGAATTGCTGTTTTTTTGCCTATTTCAGTGTTTCGAAGGAAAAGGATATCAAACGGAGTCCAAACGGAATGAAACCTCTGGGAACGTGATTTTCGGAACAAACGTGATCCAGAGGACTTGGAGTCTACGTAAAGCAATCAACGAGGAGAGCACGAGGCAGGGGGCGCGCCTACCCCCCCCCCCCAGGCGTGCCCTCCACCCTCATGGGGCCCACATTGCTCCACCGACGTACTTCTTCCTCCTATATATACCCATATACCCTGAAAACATCAGATACGAAGCAAAATCCTATTTCCACTATCGCAACCTTCTGTACCCGTGAGATCCCATCTTGGGGCCTTTTCCGGTGCTCCGCCGGAGGGGGCATTGATCACGGAGGGCTTCTACATCAACACCATAGCCTCTCCGATGATGTGTGAGTAGTTTACCTCAGACCTTAGGGTCCATAGTTATTAGCTAAATGGCTTCTTCTCTCTCTTTGGATCTCAATACAAAGTTCTCCTCGATCTTCTTGGAGATCTATTCGATGTAATCTTCTTTTGCGGTGTGTTTGTCGAGATCCGATAAATTGTGGGTTTATGATCAAGATTATCTATGAACAATATTTGAATCTCCTCTGAATTCTTTTATGTATGATTGGTTATCTTTGCAAGTCTCTTCGAATTATCGGTTTGGTTTGGCCTACTAGATTGATCTTTCTTGCAATGGGAGAAGTGCTTAGCTTTGGGTTCAATCTTGCGGTGTCCTTTCCGAGTGACAGCAGGGGCAGCAAGGCACGTATTGTATTGTTGCCATCGAGTATAAAAAGATGGGGTTTATATCATATTTCATGAGTTTATCCCTCTACATCATGTCATCTTACTTAAAGCATTACTCTGTTCTTATGAACTTAATACTCTAGATGCATGCTGGATAGCGGTCGATGTGTGGAGTAATAGTAGTAGATGCAGAATCGTTTCGGTCTACTTGTCGCGGACGTGATGCCTATATACATGATCATACCTAGATATTCTCATAACTATGCTCAATTCTATCAATTGCTCGACAGTAATTCGTTTACCCACCGTAATACTTATGCTCTTGAGAGAAGCCACTAGTGAAACCTATGGCCCCCGGGTCTATTTTCCATCATATTAATCTTCCAACACTTAGCTATTTTTATTGCCGTTTATTTTACTTTGCATCTTTATCATAAAAATATCAAAAATATTATCTATCAGATCTCACTCTCGTAAGTGACCGTGAAGGGATTGACAACCCCTTTATCGCGTTGGTTGCGAGGTTCTTATTTGTTTGTGTAGGTGCGTGGGACTTGTGCGTGATCTCCTACTGGATTGATACCTTGGTTCTCAAAAACTGAGGGAAATACTTACGCTACTTTACTGCATCACCCTTTCCTCTTCAAGGGAAAACCAACGCAGTGCTCAAGAGGTAGCAAGAAGGATTTCTGGCGCCGTTGCCGGGGAGATTCGCAAGTCAAGTCAAGACATACCAAGTACCCATCACAAACTCTTATCCCTCGCATTACATTATTTGCCATTTGCCTCTCGTTTTCCTCTCCCCCACTTCACCCTTGCCGTTTTATTCGCCCTCTCTTTTCCGTTCGCCTCTTTTTCGCTTGCTTCTTGTTTGCTCGTGTGTTGGATTGCTTGCTTGTCACGATGGCTCAAGATAATACTAAATTGTGTGACTTTACCAATACCAACAACAATGATTTTCTTAGCACTCCGATTGCTCCTCTTACCGATGCTGAATCTTGTGAAATTAATGCTGCTTTGTTGAATCTTGTCATGAAAGATCAATTCGCCGGCCTTCCTAGTGAAGATGCCGCTACCCATCTGAATAGCTTCGTTGATTTGTGTGATATGCAAAAGAAGAAAGATGTGGACAATGATATTGTTAAATTGAAGCTATTTCCTTTTTCGCTTAGAGATCGTGCTAAAGTTTGGTTTTCGTCTTTGCCTAAAAATAGTATTGATTCATGGAATAAGTGCAAAGATGCTTTTATCTCTAAGTATTTTCCTCCCGCTAAGATCATCTCTCTTAGAAACGATATCATGAATTTTAAGCAACTTGATCATGAACATGTTGCACAAGCTTGGGAGAGGATGAAATTAATGATACGTAATTGCCCTACACATGGTTTGAATCTTTGGATGATTATACAAAAATTTTATGCCGGATTGAATTTTGCTTCTAGAAATCTTTTAGATTCGGCCGCGGGAGGCACTTTTATGGAAATCACCTTAGGAGAAGCTACTAAACTCCTAGATAATATTATGGTTAATTATTCTCAATGGCACACCGAAAGATCTACTAATAAAAAAGTGCATGCGATAGAAGAAATTAATGTTTTGAGTGGAAAGATGGATGAACTTATGAAATTATTTGCTACTAAAAGTGTTTCTTCTGATCCTAATGATATGCCTTTGTCTACTTTGATTGAGAATAATAATGAATCTATGGATGTGAATTTTGTTGGTAGGAATAATTTTGGTAACAACGCGTATAGAGGAAACTTTAATCCTAGGCCGTTCCCTAGTAATTCCTCTAATAATTATGGTAATTCCTACAACAATTCTTATGGAAATTTTAATAAGATGCCCTCTGAATTTGAGACTAGTGTTAAGGAGTTTATGAATTCGCAAAAGAATTTCAATGCTTTGCTTGAAGAAAAATTGCTTAAGGTTGATGAATTGGCTAGGAACGTTGATAGAATTTCTCTTGATGTTGATTCTTTGAAACTTAGATCTATTCCACCTAAGCATGATATCAATGAGTCTCTCAAAGCCATGAGAATTTCCATTGATGAGTGCAAAGAAAGAACCGCTAGGATGCGTGCTAAGAAAGATTGCTTTGTGAAAGCGTGTTCTTCTAGTTTCTATGAAAATAAAGATGAAGATCTAAAAGTTATTGATGTGTCTCCTATTAAATCTTTGTTTTGCAATATGAATCTTGATAATGATGGGACTGGAGATGAGTCACCTTTACCTAGAAGGCGTCCCAAAAATTCGGAGTTTTTAGATCTTGATGCAAAAATTGGTAAAAGTGGGATTGAAGAGATCAAAACTTTAGATATTAATGAACCCACTATTTTGGATTTCAAGGAATTTAATTATGATAATTGCTCTTTGATAGATTGTATTTCCTTGTTGCAATCCGTGCTAAATTCTCCTCATGCTTATAGCCAAAATAAAGCTTTTACCAAACATATCGTTGATGCTTTAATGCAATCTTATGAAGAAAAACTTGAGTTGGAAGTTTCTATCCCTAGAAAACTTTATGATGAGTGGGAACCTACTATTAAAATTAAAATAAAAGATCATGAATGCTATGCTTTGTGTGATTTGGGTGCTAGTGTTTCCACGATTCCAAAAACTTTGTGTGATTTGTTAGGTTTCCGCGAATTTGATGATTGCTCTTTAAACTTGCACCTTGCGGATTCCACTATTAAGAAACCTATGGGAAGAATTAATGATGTTCTTATTGTTGCAAATAGGAACTATGTGCCCGTAGATTTTATTGTTCTTGATATAGATTGCAATCCTTCATGTCCTATTATTCTTGGTAGACCTTTCCTTAGAACGATTGGTGCAATTATTGATATGAAGGAAGGGAATATTAGATTCCAATTTCCGTTAAGGAAAGCCATGGAACACTTCCCTAGAAAGAAAATAAAATTACCTTATGAATCTATTATGAGAGCTACTTATGGATTGCCTACCAAAGATGGCAATACCTAGATCTATCCTTGCTTTTATGCCTAGCTAGGGGCGTTAAACGATAGCGCTTGTTGGGAGGCAACCCAATTTTATTTTAGTTTTTTTGCTTTTTGCTTCTGTTTAGGAATAAATATTTGATCTAGCCTCTGGTTAGATTTGTTTTTATGTTTTAATTAGTGTTTGTGCCAAGTTAAACCTATAGGATCTTCTTGGATGATAGTTATTTGATCTTGCTGAAAATTCCAGAAACTTTCTGTTCACGAAAACAATTGTTTAAAATCACCAGAACGTGATAAAATACTGATTCCAATTGCAGTAGATCAATAAACAAATTTTCTAGGTCGTCCTATTTTGGTAGATTTTTCTGAGTTCCAGAAGTTTGCGTTAGTTACAGATTACTACAGACTGTTCTGTTTTTGACAGATTCTGTTTTTCGTGTGTTGTTTGCTTATTTTGATGAATCTATGGCTAGTAAAAGAGTTTATAAACCATAGAAAGTTGGAATACAGTAGGTTTAACACCAATATAAATAAAGAATGAGTTCAATACAGTACCTTGAAGTGGTGTTTTGTTTTCTTTCGCTAACGGAGCTCACGAGATTTTCTGTTGAGTTTTGTGTTGTGAAGTTTTCAAGTTTTGGGTAAAAAATTTGATGGATTATGGAACAAGGAGTGGCAAGAGCCTAAGCTTGGGGATGCCCATGGCACCCCAAGATAATCTAAGGACACCAAAAAGCCAAAGCTTGGGGATGCCCCGGAAGGCATCCCCTCTTTCGTCTTCGTCCATCGGTAACTTTACTTGGAGCTATATTTTTATTCACCACATGATATGTGTTTTGCTTGGAGCGTCTTGTATGATTTGAGTCTTTGCTTTTTAGTTTACCACAATCATCCTTGCTGTACACACCTTTTGAGAGAGACACACATGATTCGGAATTTATTAGAATACTCTATGTGCTTCACTTATATCTTTTGAGCTATATAGTTTTTGCTCTAGTGCTTCACTTATATCTTTTAGAGCACGGTGGTGGATTTGTTTTATAGAAACTATTGTTCTCTCATGCTTCACTTATATTATTTTGAGAGTCCTACAAAACAGCATGGTAATTTGCTTTAATTATGATAGGCATCCAAGATTAGTAAAAAAATTCTTATGAGTGTGTTGAATACTATGAGAAGTTTGATGATTGATAATTGTTTTGAGATATGAAGATGGTGATATTAGAGTCATGCTAGTTGAGTAGTTGTGAATTTGAGAAATACTTGTGTTAAAGTTTGTGATTCCCGTAGCATGCACGTATGGTGAACCGTTATGTGATGAAGTCGGAGCATGATTTATTTATTGATTGTCTTCCTTATGAGTGGCGGTCGGGGACGAGCGATGGTCTTTTCCTACCAATCTATCCCCCTAGGAGCATGCGCGTAATACTTTGCTTTGATAACTTGTAGATTTTTGCAACAAGTATATGAGTTCTTTATGACTAATGTTGAGTCCATGGATTATACGCACTTTCTTCCTTCCACCATTGCTAGCCTCTCTAATACCGCGCACTTTTCGCCGGTATCATACACCCACCATATACCTTCCTCAAAACAGCCACCATACCTACCTATCATGACATTTCCATAGCCATTCCGAGATATATTGCCATGCAACTTACCACCGTTCCGTTTACTATGACACGCTCCATCATTGTCATATTGCTTTGCATGATCATGTAGTTGACATCGTATTTGTGGCAAAGCCACCGTTCATAATTCTTTCATACATGTCACTCTTGATTCATTGCATATCCCGGTACACCGCCGGAGGCATTCACATAGAGTCATATTTTGTTCTAAGTTTTGAGTTGTAATTCTTGAGTTGTAAGTAAATAAAAGTGTGATGATCATCATTATTAGAGCATTGTCCCAGTGAGGAAAGGATGATGGAGACTATGATTCCCCCACAAGTCGGGATGAGACTCCGGACGAAAAAAAAAAAGAAAAAAGAGGCCATAAAAAAGAGAAAAGGCCCAAAGAAAAAAATGAGAGAAAAGAGAGAAGGGACAATGCTACTATCCTTTTCCACACTTGTGCTTCAAAGTAGCACCATGATCTTCATGATAGAGAGTCTCCTATGATATCACTTTCATATACTAGTGGGAATTTTTCATTATAGAACTTGGCTTGTATATTCCAATGATGGGCTTCCTCAAAATGCCCTAGGTCTTCGTGAGCAAGCGAGTTGGATGCACACCCACTTAGTTTCTTTTGTTGAGCTTTCATATACTTATAGCTCTAGTGCATCCGTTGCATGGCAATCCCTACTCACTCACATTGATATCTATTGATGGGCATCTCCATAGCCCGTTGATACGCCTAGTTGATGTGAGACTATCTTCTCCTTTTTGTCTTCTCCACAACCACCATTCTATTCCACATATAGTGCTATGTCCATGGCTCACGCTCATGTATTGCGTGAAGATTGAAAAAGTTTGAGAACACCAAAAGTATGAAACAATTGCTTGGCTTGTCATCGGGGTTGTGCATGATTAAATACTTTGTGTGATGAAGATAGAGCATAGCCAGACTATATGATTTTGTAGGGATAACTTTCTTTGGCCATGTTATTTTGAGAAGACATAATTGCTTAGTTAGTATGCTTGAAGTATTATTATTTTTATGTCAATATTAAACTTTTGTCTTGAATCTTTCGGATCTGAATATTCATACCACAAATAAGAGAATTACATTGAAAATTATGCTAAGTAGCATTCCACATCAAAAATTCTGTTTTTATCATTTACCTACTCGAGGACGAGCAGGAATTAAGCTTGGGGATGCTTGATACGTCTCCAACGTATCTATAATTGTTTATTGTTCCATGCTATATTATATTCTGTTTTGGATGTTTAATGGGCTTTACTATACACTTTTATATTATTTTTTGGACTAACCTATTAACCGGAGGCCCAGCCCGAATTGCTGTTTTTTTGCCTATTTCAGTGTTTCGAAGGAAAAGGATATCAAACAGAGTCCAAACTGAATGAAACCTTCGGGAACGTGATTTTCGGAACAAACGTGATCCAGAGGACTTGGAGTCTACGTAAAGCAATCAACGAGGAGAGCACGAGGCAGGGGGGCGCGCCTACCCCCCCCCCCCAGGAGCGCTCTCCACCCTCATGGGGCCCACGTTGCTCCACCGACGTACTTCTTCCTCCTATATATACCCATATACCCTAAAAACATCAGATACGGAGCAAAAACCCTATTTCCACCGCCGCAACCTTCTGTACCCGTGAGATCCCATCTTGGGGCCTTTTCCGGCGCTCCGCCGGAGGGGGCATTGATCACAGAGGGCTTCTACATCAACACCATAGCCTCTCCGATGATGTGTGAGTAGTTTACTTCAGACCTTCGGGTCCATAGTTATTAGCTAGATGGCTTCTTCTCTCTCTTTGGATCTCAATACAATGTTCTCCTCGATCTTCTTGGAGATCTATTCGATGTAATCTTCTTTTGCAGTGTGTTTGTCGAGATCCGATGAATTGTGGGTTTATGATCAAGATTATCTATGAACAATATTTGAATCTCCTCTGAATTCTTTTATGTATGATTGGTTATCTTTGCAAGTCTCTTCGAATTATCAGTTTGGTTTGGCCTACTAGATTGATCTTTCTTGCAATGGGCGAAGTGCTTAGCTTTGGGTTCAATCTTGCGGTGTCCTTTCCCAGTGACAGCAGGGGCAGCAAGGCACGTATTGTATTGTTGCCATCGAGGATAAAAAGATGGGGTTTACATGATATTGCATGAGTTTATCCCTCTACATCATGTCATCTTACTTAAAGCATTACTCTGTTCTTATGAACTTAATACTCTAGATGCATGTTGGATAGCGGTCGATGTGTGGAGTAATAGTAGTAGATGCAGAATCGTTTCAATCTACTTGTCGCGGACGTGATGCCTATATACATGATCATACCTAGATATTCTCATAACTATGCTCAATTCTATCAATTGCTCGACAGTAATTCGTTTACCCACCGTAATACTTATGCTCTTGAGAGAAGCCACTAGTGAAACCTATGGCCCCCGGGTCTATTTTCCATCATATTAATCTTCCAACACTTAGCTATTTTTATTGCCGTTTATTTTACATTGCATCTTTATCATAAAAATACCAAAAATATTATCTTATCATATCTATCAGATCTCACTCTCGTAAGTGACCGTGAAGGGATTGACAACCCCTTTATCGCGTTGGTTGCGAGGTTCTTATTTGTTTGTGTAGGTGCGTGGGACTTGTGCGTGATCTCCTACTGGATTGATACCTTGGTTCTCAAAAACTGAGGGAAATACTTACGCTACTTTACCGCATCACCCTTTCCTCTTCAAGGGAAAACCAACGCAGTGCTCAAGAGGTAGCAGATGTCCACAGGACGGACCACGACATCGAAAATGATCTCTGGGACTTTGTCCACAGGACGGGCCGCGACATCGGAATCATCAAGGACGTCCTCCGGCACCTACACAACCGTAACGTATTAGCAAGCACACTGCAAATAATCAAAAACTAGAACTATGGTAAGCCATTATTTTTTACCTTGTGCAGCTCACCGGGGGATCCCATCCCTCCGGGGGCCATCTCCTCGTCCTCGATGGGGGCCATCACCTTGCCAGGGGAATACTGCTTCTCAAAGGTGACTATCTCCTCAAACTCGGCCTTGAGCCTCGCATAGGTGGCCATTAGAGTTTCTGGGTAGGCACGGTGGGGCCCTTGCTGTTCTTCCATCTTTCTTTGAGGAGTTCGTCCGCCAACGTCGTCAACTCTTTGGCCAGTGCTTGTTTCTTGGAGTTCTTCATCACCATGGGTTGGCCCGCAACAAGGTCAACTCGTTGGTCGGTGCTCGCTTCCTGTAGTGTCTCTAGTGGGTTGTCCGCCGGCAACTCTTTGCCTAGTGCTCCAGGATCCATCAATGAACTGACAAACAAAAAGCAATCAAAAGGAAACCACAATCGTAATGAAAACAGGAAAAGAATAGGCTGTGAGAATCGGTCGGTGCTTTGCAAAAAGAAGATTCTTGGAATGAAAATATAGTAGCATCACTGATTCTCCCACCTTTCTTTCGTCGGTACAGAAGAAAAATGGCAGAAGTGAGTAGCCTGGTGTGAGGTTTTCTTCAAGAAAGGGGAGAAAGGGCTTCAACGAGCGTTCCAGTGAAATGATGGTTGCTTCGTCCAGTCCAACTTCAAGGCCACTTCGATGCCACTTTACCACTGACGGTAAAGGTGTGGGTTTTGTGATATGATGGGTCATGACGGCCACACCGGGGTGACCGGTGAGTCTCGACTGTTGCATTTCGCTGTGATTTGGTGGATGGCACGCGGGCCCAGATGCTTTGATGTCCCGCACGTAGATAGTGCGGCTAGTCATATAGGAGTACTCAATATTGTGCACCGCGACCAAGGCGGAGAGGAAAACGAGAGAACTATGTATTTATTTGCGGTGTAGATTCATTCATTTAGGGTGTAGTCTAGTCACTTGTTGAAATCTCTAGAAAGGCAAATACTCCTTTCCGGTTTACAGGGCTATACTCGCAAGTACTACAATAGTGGGCTCACATAGCAATATTGTCTCATGCAGGAGCCTGGCTATATGCGTGCTCCAAGGCTCCGCACCATGCCCCACCCCTACACAAAGACTGCCACGCGAGCGTTCGCAACTGCCACGTTCGGGTTGCGCTTGGCTCTTCGCCTCTTCGAGAAGACGAACAATGATGTTACTACTACTTCTACAGTATCGAATCCACTGCTGCATGTCCATCCACCGCATGCGGGAGGGATAGCTTGTTGTAGTATAAGCAAAAGCATGTCCTCGTCTGCGAGTCACCGCGCGCATGGGCGAGGGAGAAGGCGTGTAGTAGTAAAATCAAGTTTCACCTCGTTGTACGAGTTGACGCGACACATCATAGCACTGGCCCCACATGCTTGCCTCTAAACTTGGCTAAAAGACCCGCAGTATACAATATATTTGCTGCAACCTCTAACATTTACCCAACCACAAATTAAAATATATATTCCTGTCTTGACCAGATGAGCATGCAAACTACAATCACCAGGATGACAGGTAGGTCCAGAAGATTATTTTAATCAAAAAAATTGCTTCGAGACGGCCTCATAGCATGGAGCCGACCCCAACGATTTTAAGCTTAGAGGCACGGTGCACGCTATCCTAGACTACTCTACACATGAAACTGCCACACAAGCGTTCGGGCTGCGCTTGGCTCTTCGCCTCTTCGGGAAGTCAAATAATGATGTAGTACTATTGTAGTGGAGTACTACAGTATGCTTCTGGCCGTCTGACATCGAATGACTGCTGCATGTCCACCGCGTGCGGGAGGGAGAGCGTGTAGCAAAAGCTTCTACTTGTTCTGCCAGCCACCACGCTTATGGGTGAGGGAGGGACGCAGCTTCATTGACTTACCGCTCCTGCCTTTGCGTGTATGACAGGTGGGCCCAACAGGTGGGTGACCCACCTACCATACAGCCAAAGGCAGGTGCAGTTAAGGCACCGGAGCTCAGTCCGCGAGGGAGAGGGCGTCGTAGTAATCAAACTTCTCATTGTTGTACGAGTTGACGCGACACATCAAAGCACTGCACTCGATATATTTCAATAATTTGCGTTTACCGATGCATTAATTACAACACATGCATGCATGCCGTGACTTTCCTTTTGATACTTGCATGTGTTGATTGCACCTTGCCAAATTTTGACTATAAATTAAACTAACCAATGTTCATGCATGTCACAAAAACTTACATCATTGAAAACTATGTTCAAATACGAATCAAACAATACTCCCTCCATCTAGGTGTATAAGTCACCTTACGAAAATCAAATAATCCCAAAACACTTAGGCATGGTACATTAACTCCCATCTCGTTTCTTGTTTTGTGACATATCAACCAATAAGAGATGTGGGTTGTGCATGCTTTCAATGACTTGAGACTACCAAACACGACATGCAGTGGTTAGTTCATTGCATGCAATGCTATTAATTAGCAAAAAAAATTATGTTATCTCGTTTTCCCCTCCTCCTTTGTTGCGGTGCACAATCTAAGATGACTTATACACCTAGACAGAGGGAGTATAATTTTTGTTAACACGCACTAGTACAGCGAGGTGCTATACAAACGGTTTTTAACCCCTTTCCGCGAAGGCATTTGGAACTGTCGCCAAGTGAGTGTGGGCAATAGGGGGTCCTTCCCACACGACCCAGAAACCGTCGGGGATATGCCCTCCTGGCACACACGCTCGGCAAAATGAGGTTGTGTGCGACCGGCGAGCACTCAAATACAGAAATACGTACAGTAGTGCTCAAAAAATACAATTATACAGGCAAAATCATTTCCGGTCGTAAGTACATCCCACACAGTCAGTCACCGCTAAACGTTTCCGTTCGTATATACATCCTACACAGTCGCTCCAAGGAAAACGTTTCTGTTTGCAAGTACATCACACACAATTTTCCCGGTTAAATCGTTTGTGATAGCGTTTCCATTGCACACGGTATTAACAATTTTATCGTTTTCGTTATTGAATGCATCACACACGGTGCCTAGAAGAAACTGTGTGTCAAGGGCTCTCCATCACACACAGTTTTTATGTGGTAAACGTTTGTGCCAGGTGGCCTAACGCAAACAGTTTTCAAGAGGATGTCGTGTGTGATTGTTCATTAATCTAAGACGGTTTATTCCTAGAAACTATGTGCGTTATTGAAAGCATCGCACACGGTGCTTTCTCAATAACCGTTTGCAATAAAAAAACCCAATTAGCAAGCTAATTATCTGATTATTAATAATCCATTTATTAATCTAGTTGACATTTCATATTAAGCACACAATGTATTTCATTTTCGCAGACTAAGGCATAGCCTAGTGGTGGGGAGGGGTTGAAGCCTTCCCACCCACCCAGGTTCAAGGCATGGTGCTTGCAATTTGGGTTTGTTGCACCAATTATACTGTAGGGGGTTCCCTTACAGTCTTTCTATCAAAAAATATTTCATTTTCATAATTGAAATACATCAGAGTACAACATCGTATAGCTTCAGCACTCAGCTATCCCATTACACAACTACACCAACACCAAGTTTCACATGCAACATCTATAACCTTTCGAAATTAGTATCATAGACGGTACATAGACAGATGTATCTCATCTGGAAAACTGCTGAAGCAGAAGGCGAACATTGAGCCTTCATTGATGTTGAAGGTCTTTGTAACTTTAGGCCACTGGCTGTGGATGATTGACCATCCATCCTTCGTCCTCTACAGGAACACTTCAATATTGAACCGTGGGTGTTGTATGAATACCTTCCTCGCCTCTTGACCATACAGGTGGTTTGAGAGGTAATCATCAGTGAACTGCTTTGGAAAGGCCTGAAAACAAGGATGTGCATAAATATTTTCTCTATATTGGAAATGGGGCAAAGGAATAAAAAAGGCAAGGTATAATAGTTAGTACCATCCTGTAGTGAACTGATGTCTTCTTCATTGTGCAGACAAAGATCTTGTTGTTTTTTGTCGCTAATTTATTTATCCTAACAATCTTTCTGAGTTTCTTGACGTGGCTGATATTCATGGACAACTCATTTTCCCATATGCAAAAAGGGTCGAACAATGGGTGAGAACCTCTGACAGCAGGACCTACATGTGCAAGACCAAATTGTTAAAAACCTAAATATTAGAATGGTTCCTGCAATTGCACAATAATGTGTTATTAGACAACGAACCATGCATGTGCTAACCTCGATTGTGAACCTCAGTGCTTCCCATTGTTTCCCTGCAACACATATAAGGTAGTTAGTCATCAGGTTAAGTAAGGGTTCGCATGCTATCAGTAAAATATGTTGATGAAAAATAAGCACATTGTAGATTCATCAGATTAATTCAAGCCACATGGAAAACCCATTTATCCAAACCAAGCATGATTAAGAACTAGGAAATATAGCACTTGTATATCTTTCTCATGTATTAACTGCAGCCAAATTCGATTTATTCCTCACATGCACAACAATACAAAATTCTACCCATGACAATTGGACATCGCAGTGTAGAATTGAACCAAGCAGTTAGCTAAACACCACAACAAATGAACCAAACATTAACTAAGCACCACATTGCACAATATAACATACTCCTAATAGAAGATCAGACAGTTAACCGAACCAAGCATGCTTAACAACTTGGAAATATAGCAATTGTTTTTTTTCTCATGTATTTACTATGGTCAAATTCAATTTATTCCTCACATGATATACAACAACAGAATGCACCCACAACTATTGAACATCGCATTGCAGAATTGAACCAAACAAAACAGTTAACTAAACACCACAACAAATGAACCAAACGTTAACTGAGCACCACATTGCACAATATAACATACTCCTAATAGAAGATCAGACAGTTAACCAAACCAAGCATGCTTAATAACATGGAAATATAGCAATTGTATTTGTTTCTCATGTATTTAGTACAGCCAAATTCGATTTATTTCTCACATGGTATACAATAATAGAATGCACCCACAACAACTGAACATTGCATTGCAGAATTGAACCAAACAACCAACCGCGTCGCGTCATCCGCGCGCGAGGCATCGACGGTGGCCTCGACGGTGAGGTGCTCCTCCAAGATCTGGGGGTCGACACGAATGACAGCCATCGCGACCTCATCCGCGCGTGCGGCCGCGATTTGCTTCTCCGCTGCCAAATGGTCCTTGGGATCCTGGCTATACTGCGTGCACCATGGCTTAGGGTAGCGCTTATTTGGTGGAGGGGTCGGTGATTTGGGTGGAAGGTGTCGCACCGGCGGTCGGGGCATGTGGGTTGTGGAAGGAGAAGGAGGATGGGGGTCGGGTGTGGATTACCTGCCTGGATAGGCGAGACCGAGCAGCGTGGAGAAGGGTCACCGGCGAGGAGGCGGCGCTGCAAGCAAGGACTGAAGGTTTCAACTTGGAAAGGAAGGCGGAAACAGGGGAAATGTGGCTTTTGGTAAGGGGGAGGGGGTGGGGAGGTAGATATTTCCGCGGAAGCCAAAAATTTGGAATTGCTTCAGCGAAAAAACTGGCGCGCAAACTGTCATCAAACACGATCCCTTATTCAGAACTGTTTATGATATGTGAACATCACAAACGATTCAGATAGCTTAACCCGTGTGTGTTGAGTTTGAACGTCAAAAATTTTGGTTCGAGTTTCCCTGGTTACAGTGGTCATCCACGTCATGGGGTCACAGCTACAAAGGATGGTGTTTGAATTGCTAGAACTTTTATCTGCAGCGAACATGCAACTATAGGTGTGTCGTCAAAAAAATTGGAATTATTCGGGGTTCCTTTGGACGTTTTTATACATTAACTTGGTTTTGTAGGCATTTCAGGTGCATAATTCTAATTTGAAATACATGCACATGCTCCAGTGCATATAAACCGGTTGAAAAATCAAATATGTGTCCTTGGTTGCATGCTTAGGTCCCATGCAAGAAATGGGAATGAACACCCTACCACCGTCACTCGGCCGCAAACATTGAGATACCTGGTTTTTAAATTCTAGTAAATCCAAAACTCGTTTGAAATTCATGAAACTTGGCATGCTATCATGGAGCGGCATCAACATGCCGTGGTAAAAAATTTGTTCCATTTGGGGCCGGTTTGGGTATAACCTTCTCACAAACCAGAGCTTCTCACAACAAGCGTGATGGTTTCGGTAGGGAACGTGCCACCTTTGGGGATGAAACGATATCCGTTGCCTCTTATTGCTTTCAAATTTTTTTGAATGTCAACATAGAACAAAAGGAGTGTTGTGTTTAATTTTGGAATTTTTCGGGGTTTGTTTGGACATTTTTATACATTAACTGGGTTTCCCAAGCATTTTATGCGCATAATTCAAATTAGAACTACATGCACATTCTCCGGTGCATATAAACTGGTTTAAAAATCAAATATGTGTCCTTGGCTGCATGGTTAGGTCCCATGCAAGAAATGGGAATGAATTTCAAACACCCTCCCACCGTCACTCGGGTGCAAACATTCAGATACCTGGTTTTTAAATTCTAGTAAATCCAAAACTCGTTTGAAATTCATGAAACTTGGCATGCTATCATGGAGCAGCATCAACATGCCGTGGTAAAAATTTTGTCCCATTTGGGGCAGGTTTGGGTATAAGCTTCTCACAAACCAGAGCTTCTCACAACAAGCGTGATGGTTTCGGTAGGGAACGTGCCACCTTTGGGGATGAAACGATATCCGTTGCCTCTTATTGCTTTCAAAACATTTCGAGTGTCAACATAGAACAACAGGAGTGTTGTGTTTAATTTTGGAATTTGTCGGGGTTCGTTTGGACATTTTTATATGTTAACTGGGTTTCCTAGGCATTTTATGCGCATAATTCAAATTTGAACTACATGCACATTCTCCAGTGCATATAAACTGGTTGAAAAATCAAATATGTGTCCATGCTTGCATGCTTAGGTCCCATGCAAGAAATGGGAATGAATTTCAAACACCCTGTCACCGTCACTCGGTAGCAAACATTGAGATACCTGGTTTTAAATTCTATTCATTCCAAAACTCGTCTGAAATTCATGAAACTTGGCATGCTATCATGGAGCGGCATCAACATGTCGTGGTAAATTTTTTGTCCCATTTGGGGCAGGTTTGGGTATAAGCTTCTCACAAACCAGAGCTTCTCACAATAAGCGTGATGGTTTCGGTAGGGAACGTGCCACCTTTGGGGACGAAACAATATCCGTTGCCTCTTATTGCTTTCAAAAAAATTCGAGTGTCAACATTGAACAAAAGGAGAGTTGTGTTTAACTTTGGAATTTTTCGGGGTTCGTTTGGACATTTTTATACATTAACTGGGTTTACCAAGCATTTTACACGCATAATTCAAATTTGAACTACATGCACATTCTCTAGTGCATATAAACTGGTTGAAAAATCAAATATGTGTCCTTGGTTGCATGCTTAGGTACCATGCAATAAATGGGAATGAATTTTAAACACCCTGCCACCGTCACTCGGCCGCAAACATTGAGATACCTGGTTTTAAATTCTATTAATTCCAAAACTCGTCTGAAATTCATGAAACTTGGCATGCTATCATGGAGCGGCATCAACATGTGGTGGTAAAAAATTTGACCCATTTGGGGCAGGTTTGGGTATAAGCTTCTCACAAACCAGAGCTTCTCACAACAAGCGTGATGGTTTCGGTAGGGAACGTGCCACCTTTGGGGACGAAACGATATCCGTTGCCTCTTATTGCTTTCAAAAAAAATTGAATGTCAACATAGAACAACAGGAGTGTTGTGTTTAATTTTGGAATTTTTCGGGGTTCATTTGTACAGTTTTATACATTAACTGGGTTTCCCAGGCATTTTATGCGCATAATTTAAATTTGAACTACATGCACATTCTCCAGTGCATATAAACTGGTTAAAAATCAAATATGTGTCCTTGGTTGCATGCTTAGGTCACATGCAAGAAATGGGAATGACTTTCAAACACCCACCCACCGTCACTCGGCCGCAAACATTGAGATACCTGGTTTTTAAATTCTAGTAAATCCAAAACTCGTCTGAAATTCATGAAACTTGGCATGCTATCATGGAGCGGCATCAACATGCCGTGGTAAAAAAATTGTCCCATTTGGGGCAGGTTTGGGTATAAGCTTGTCACAAACCAAAGCTTCTCACAACAAGCGTGATGGTTTCGGTAGGGAACGTGCCACCTTTGGGGACAAAACGATATCTGTTGCCTCTTATTGCTTTCAAAAAAATTCGAGTGTTAACACAGAACAACAGGAGTGTTGTGTTTAATTTTGGAATTTTTCGGGGTTTGTCTGGACAGTTTTATACATTAATTGGGTTTCCCAGGCATTTTATGCGCATAATTCAAATTTGAACTACATGCACATTCTCAACTGCATATAAACATGTTGAAAAATCAAATATGTGTCCTTGGTTGCATGCTTAGGTCCCATGCAAGAAATGTGAATGAATTTCAAACACCCTGCCACCGTCACTCGGCCGCAAACATTGAGATACCTGGTTTTTAAATTCTAGTAAATCCAAAACTCGTCTGAAATTCATGAAACTTGGCATGCTATCGTGGAGCGGCATCAACATGGTTTCGGTAGGGAACGTGCCACCTTTGGGGACGAAACGATATACGTTGCCTCTTATTGCTTTCAAAAAATTTCTAGTGTCAACATGGGCTACGGTCGGTAAGGATCGGCTAGACGTGGCGATCGGACTGGCGTAGTGGTTGTTGAAGACATTGCGGAGGCGACAGGTTCGGGTCGCAATCAGACTGGCGACCAGACGTGGGGGCGGCCGGATTGATCGGAGTATGAGAGCATCAAGATGCTGCGTTCGGTGTTGTATAGGGGCGGCGACGCGGCACTATGGATGGATTGTGTTAGCGACGTGGGTGGCCAGGGTACGGCGTGGCTCATGCAGGGAAGATGCGTGAGGTGGCAACTGTTACGGCAGGGTTGGCATGCAGCGAGTACGTGCGGCGGGGCTATACAGATCGCTGGCAATAACCAATAATCAGAGGCGGAAGTTGTCGTCAGAACTAACGGCGGTTGTTTTCCGATGAACACGGAACCCAGAGAAGGAAGGTCGGGATTCAATTGCTGGCGTTCGTACGCAAGATGGCTGCTTGACAGTCGGTCTCGGAAGCGGCGCGACGCGCAAGGCAAAGGAAGTTCAAGGCAGAAGGTTCCATCGGATGGGGTGCAGTGCACAAGGAAAATTAAAATCATGCTGAGGAAGGAGTCAGGAGGATTAACATGTAGTGGATCTTCTTACACGAAGGTGATACTAGTATGTGTGTGTATGTTTTGGTCCACGTGATAAGTCTGCTGGTTATGATTAGAAAAAGGAAAATAAGAGACGTGTGCATGCATAGGTTCGTGGGAGACTTGGCTTGGCAAAGGCCAGGCGAATCGTGACAACGTTGAAATCGGTTCGTGTGAGAAGAGAAAAAAGGGCCGGCTATATGCAGCAGAAATAAAGGACTGGGGCGACGAGGCTAGCAGGGCACATAAATCAATCTGCGAGTTCAAGAAAAAGGTGGAGCAATCAAGTTTCGGTAGAGAGCAAGTTGAGCTGTGTTACGGTCACAGGTTCCACGGCAATTTCTGAAAGGCGGACAAGGACGGTGCGAGTCAAGGTTCTTGGTAGATCGTGGACTTCGTTGTGGCTTTAGACGAGGAATTTGGGATTGGTGATCTTTTTCATGAGGAAGTCATAGAGGAAAAACAAGGGCGGTAAGACCGGCGGCAATAGGTCGGTTAGATCGTGGCTCGGCATGGCACCGGGGTCCACCAAGTTTGATGTGGAGAAATTCGATGGCACGGGTAACTTCAGTCTATGGCAGACAAGAGTCAAGGATCTTCTGGCGTAGTAGGGAATATTGAAGGGTTTGCAGGAGACGATGCCAGCCAAGGTTGACAATGATGCGTGGGAGGATATGCAAGTGCAGGCAGCCGCTACCATACGGCTTTGTCTTGCGGATCAAGTCATGTACCATGTCATGGACGAAGATTCTCCTAAGCAAATTTGGGACAAGTTGGCAAGTCGTTGTGTGTCCAAGTCAGCGACCAACATGTTGTATTTGAAGCAAAAGTTCTATGGGCTGAAGATGCAGGAGGGGTCGGATCTTGTGGAGCATGTGAATGCCTTTAATCAATTGGTCACAGATCTAGCGCGTCTGGATGTGAAGATTGAGGACGAGGATAAGGCACTACTTCTTCTTGTTTCATTGCCACCGTCCTATGAGCATTTGTTCATTACATTGACGCATGGAAAGACAACCGTCAATAATGAGGAAGTCACGGCAGCGTTGCTTGGACATGAGTTGAGGAAGCAAAAGAATGCTGCAGAAAGGGAGAGTACTCAAGGTTTGTGGTTGGCTGTTAAAAGTTATCAGCTCAGGAAGAGACAAGAGGCGGAGAAGAAAAAGAAGAAAAAGGTGCAGTGCCGCAGGTGCAAGGATTGGGGACATATAAAGAGAGAATGCCTAGAACTAAAGGGTGGGGCAAGTGCTAATGCGGATACTCGTGGTGATGACTCAGAGAGCAGTAGTGATGCTCTCATAGTATCAAACAGGCGGTCAACAAAAACAGAAGTGTGGATGTTGGATTCAGCTTGCTCTGTCCATGCGACGCCCAACAGGGAGTGATTCTCTTCGTACAAGTCTGGTGAGTCTGGTTTAGCCTATGTGGGCGATGACACAGGTTATCGTGTTGCTGGAATAGGTGACATAAAATTCAAGATGTTTGACGGAGTTGAGTGGATGCTTCGGGGAGTCAGGCATGTGCCAGGGCTAAGGAGGAATCTAATTTCGCTTGGTGTGTCTTCATGATGGTGGTATGAAATTCCGTACTGACCGGGATAAGAAGACCATGAAAATCATGGAAGATGGGGTGACCATGATGGTAGGAGAGAGGAGGGCTTCACATCTTTACAAGTTGCAAGGGAGCACCATTGTAGGTGAAGCCATGGAGAGTGGACCTACATGAGTACCAGTGGAGTCCCACGGTGGCGGCGGGTGTGACCCGTCGGGTAGGTCTCAGTAAGCTATAAAAGAAGACAACTCAAGTCCGGAGTACATGGAGGTTCGAGCATGGACGACTTCTAGGTGGTGGAGAAATATTCGCCAAGGTGGAGTTTGTTATATTTGTGTCGAATATTATGTATGCAAGGGGTTATATTGACTTGGAGTTGTAATTGGTGTGGTTAGGTACAAGTCGTGTAGGAGTCGTACACGTTGTATCCTAGGCCTCTTATATATCGAGGGGCACCACACGTTGTAACCCATGACGACTTGATAGCAGCAGGTACGTGGGGGAGCCAACGGCTTGTGCCGGCGCCCGGGCAGCCGCTGTTGTGGTATCTTGGGGAGGAGCGCCTGTAGTCATGCCCTAGGGATGTAGCCATATCGGTGAACCTCGTAAACAAATATCGTGTCTTGGTGTGTCGTCTATGATCTTGCATTAGCGTTTTATTCTAACAAGTGGTATCAGAGCAAGGTTGCGAGAAGGCTATGTGGAAGATCATCGGGAGGTACGAGGATCATGCTCGACGGGTGCCATGGAACGTCCGATTGGTGCAAGGTGGAGCATGGAGGCGATCACGGAGGCGGTCGGTGGTGTCAGACACTTCGGTCAGGAGGCCTAGACCGTTCGATGGGCTGCGTCGGTAAGGATCGGCTAGACGTGGTGATCGGACCGGCGTAGTGGCTGTTGAAGACATTGCGGAGGCGGTGGATTCGGCTCATGGTCAGACTGGCGGCCAGACGTGGGGGCGGCCAGATAGATCAGAGTGTGAGAGCATCGAGATGATGCGCTCGGTGTTGTATAGGGGCGGCGGCGCAGCACTGCGGACGAATTGTGTTAGTGATGTGGGTGTCCAGGGTACGACACGGCTCCTGTAGGGAAGATGCGCGAGGTGGCAACTCTTACGAGAGGGATGGCGTGCGGCGAGTACATGCGGCAGGGCTATACAGATCGTTGGCGATAACCAAGAATCAGAGGCGGAAGCTATCGTCGGAACTAGCGGTGGTTGTATTCCGATGAACACGAAACACATAGAAGGAAGGTCGGGATTCAATTGTTGGCATTCGTACACAAGACGGCCACTCGATAATCGGTCTCGGAAGTGGCGCGATGCACAAGGCAAAGGAAGGTCAAGGCAGCAGGTTCCATCAGACGGGGTGTAGCTGCACAAGGAAAAATAAAATGATGTTGAGGCAGGAGTCGGAGGATTAAGATGCAGCGGATCTTTTTACACGAAGTTGATACTAGTACGTGCGTGTATGTTTTGGTCCAGGGGACAAGTCTGCTGGTTATGATTAGAAAAAGGAAAAATAAGAGACGTGTGCATGCATAGGTCCGTGGGAGACTTGGCTTTGCAAAGGCCGGGCGAATCGTGAAAAATTTGAACTCGGTTCGTGTGAGAAGAGAAAAAAAGGGCCGGGTATATGCAGCAGAAATAAAGGACTAGGGCAACGAGGCTAGCAGGGCACATAAATCAATCTGCGAGTTCAGGAAAAAGGTGGAGCAGTCAAGTTTCGGCAGAGAGCAAGTTGATCTGCGTTACGGCACACGGTTCCACGGCAATTTCTGAAGGGCGGACAAGGACGGGGCAAGTCAAGGTTCTTGGTAGATCGCGGACTGCATTGTGGCTTCAGACGAGGAATTTGGGATCGGTGATCTTTTTCGTGAGGAAGTCGTAGAGGAAAATAAGGGCGGTAAGACCGGCGGCAACAGGTCGGTTAGATCACGGCTCGGCATGGCGCCGGGGTTCACCAAGTTTGACGTGGAGAAATTCGATGGCACGGTTAACTTTGGTCTATGGCAGACAAGAGTCAAGGATCTTCTGGCGTAGCAGGGAATCTTGAAGGGTTTGCAGGAGACGAAGTCGTCCAAGGTTGACAACGATGCGTGGGAGGATATGCAAGTGCAGGCGGCCGCTACCATACGGCTTTGTCTTGCGGATCAGGTCATGTATCATGTCATGGATTAAGATTCTCCTTGGGAAATTTGGGACAAGTTGCCAAGTCGTTATATGTCCAAGTCAGCGACCAACAAGCTGTATTTGAAGAAAAACTTCTATGGGCTGAAGATGTAGGAGGAGTCGGATCTTGTGGAGCATGTGAATGCCTTTAATCAATTGGTCATGGATCTAGCGCGTCTGGATGTGAAGATTGAGGACGAGGATAAGGGCATGTACAATGGTGCTATCTTAGGAGTGCCATGTAGGATAAATGATGAGGTGGAGGAGAGAGAACTCATAAGAAAAGGATTGTCTTCTCTTATTTAAGAGAAGACAAGAGATGATCTCATAGAACGATATGTCTCACCACATTTTTAGGAATGACTGATTATTGAAGATAAGACTAAGAGATGACCCATTGTAGATATGTTTTTGTCATCTCTAAATTACATGTAAAACTCAAAATAAGACTATCTTATCAACCATTGTACATGCCTTAAGGCACTACTTCTTGTTTCATTGTCACCGTCCTATGAGCATTTGGTCATTACATTGACACATGGAAAGACAACTGTCAATAATGAGGAAGTCACTGCAGTGTTGCTTGGACATGAGTTGAGGAAGCAAAAGAATGCTGCAGAAAGGGAGAGTACTCAAGGTTTGGGGTTGGCTGTTAAAAGTTATCAGCTATGGAAGAGACAAGAGGCGGAGAAGAAAAATAAGAAAAAGGTGCAGTGCTATAGGTGCAAGGATTGGGGACATATAAAGAGAGAATGCCCAGAACTGAAGGGTGGGGCAAGTGCTAATGCGGCTACTCGTGGTGATGACTCAGAGAGCAGTAGTTATGCTCTCGTACTATCAAACAGGCGGTCAACAAAAACTGAAGCGTGGATGTTGGATTTGTTGGGGAACGTAGTAATTTCAAAAAATTCCTACGCACACGCAAGATCATGGTGATGCATAGCAACGAGAGGGGAGAGTGTCGTCTACGTACCCTCGTAGACCCTAAGCGGAAGCGTTATGACAACACGGTTGATGTAGTCGTACGTCTTCACGATCGACCGATCCTCAGTACCGAACGTACGGCACCTCCGCGTTCAGCACACGTTCAGATCGGTGACGTCCCGCGAATTCACGATCCAGTAGAACTTCGAGGAAGAGCTTCATCAGCACGACGGCGTGGTGACGGTGCTGATGAAGCTACCGACGCGGGGAAGGAAGGGAGAGAAGGAGAGAAGGAAAGGGGGGCGCCCCCCCCTCCTTGTCCAATTCGGACTAGAGGGGGAGGGGGCACACGGCTGCCCTGGCCGCCCCTCCTCTTCTCCCACTAGGGTCCATTAGGCCCAATATACTCCCCGGGGGGTTCCGGTAACCCTCCGGTATATGTCTGAAACCTCCCGAAACACTTCCGGTGTCCGAACATAGTCGTCCAATATATCGATCTTTATGTCTCGACCATTTCGAGACTCCTCGTCATGTCCGTGATCATATCCGGGACTCCTAACTACCTTCAGTACATCAAAACACTAAAACTCATAATACCGATCGTCACAGAACTTTAAGCGTGCAAACCCTACGGGTTCGAGAACTATGTAGACATGACCGAGACACGTCTCCGGTCAATAACCAATAGCGGAACCTGGATGCTCATATTGGTTCCTACATATTCTACGAAGATCTTTATCGGTCAAACCGCATAACAACATATGTTGTTCCCTTTGTCATCGGTACGTTACTTGCCCGAGATTCGATCGTCGGTATCTCAATACCTAGTTGAATCTCGTTACCGGCAAGTCTCTTTACTCATTCCATAATGCATCATCCCATAACTAACTCATTAGTCACATTGCTTGCAAGGCTAATTATGATGTGCATTACCGAGAGGGCCCAGAGATACCTCTCCGACAGTCAGAGTGACAAATCCTAGTCTCGATCTATGCCAACTCAACAAGTACCATCAGAGACACCTGTAGAGCAACTTTATAATCACCCAGTTACGTTGTGACGTTTGGTAGCACACAAAGTGTTCCTCCGGTATTCGGGAGTTGCATAATCTCATAGTCATAGGAACATTTATAAGTCATGAACAAAGCAATAGCAACATACTAAACGATCAAGTGCTAAGCTAACGGAATGGGTCATGTCAATCACATCATTCTCCTAATGATGTGATCCTGTTAATCAAATGACAACTCATGTCTATGGCTAGGAAACTCAGCCATCTTTGATCAATGAGCTAGTCAAGTAGAGGCATACTAGTGACACTATGTTTGTCTATGTATTCACACATGTATTATGTTTCCGGTTAATAAAATTCTAGCATGAATAATAAACATTTATCATCATATGAGGAAATAAATAATAACTTTATTATTGCCTCTAGGGCATATTTCCTTCAGTCTCCCACTTGCACTAGAGTCAATAATCTAGATTACACAGTAATGATTCTAACACCCATGGAGCCTTGGTGCTGATCATGTTTTGCTCGTGGAAGAGGCTTAGTCAATGGGTCTGCGACATTCAGATCCGTATGTATTTTGCAAATCTCTATGTCTCGCACCTGGACTTGATCTCAGATGGAATTGAAGCGTCTCTTGATGTGCTTGGTTCTCTTGTGAAATCTGGATTCCTTTGCCAAGGCAATTATACCAGTATTGTCACAAAAGATTTTCATTGGACCCGATGCACTAGGTATGACACCTAGATCGGATATGAACTCCTTCATCCAGACTCCTTCATTTGTTGCTTCCAAAGCAGCTATGTACTCCGCTTCACACGTAGATCCCGCCACGACGCTTTGTTCAGAACTGCTCCAACTAACAACTCCACTGTTCAATATAAACACGTATCCGGTTTGCGATTTAGAATCGTCCGGATCAGTGTCAAAGCTTGCATCGACGTAACCATTTACGACGAGCTCTTTGTCACCTCCATAAACGAGAAACATATCCTTAGTCCTTTTCAGGTATTTTAGGATGTTCTTGACCGCTGTCCAGTGATCCACTCCTGGATTACTTTGGTACCTCCCTGCTAAACTAATAGCAAGGCACACATCAGGTCTAGTACACAGCATTGCATACATGATAGAGCCTATGGCTGAAGCATAGGGAACACTTTTCATTTTCTCTCTATCTTCTGCAGTGGTCGGGCATTCAGTCTTACTCAATTTCACACCTTGTAACACAGGAAAGAACCCTTTCTTTGCTTGATCCATTTTGAACTTCTTCAAAACTTTATCAAGGTATGTGCTTTGTGAAAGTCCAATTAAGCGTCTTGATCTATCTCTATAGATCTTGATGCCCAATATATAAGCAGCTTCTCCGAGGTCTTTCATTGAAAAACTCTTATTCAAGTATCCTTTTATGCTATCCAGAAATTCTATATCATTTCCAATCAACAATATGTCATCCACATATAATATTAGAAATGCTACAGAGCTCCCACTCACTTTCTTGTAAATACAGGCTTCTCCAAAAGTCTGTATAAAACCATATGCTTTGATCACACTATCAAAACTTTTATTCCAACTCCGAGAGGCTTGCACCAGTCCATAAATGGATCGCTGGAGCTTGCACACTTTGTTAGCACCCATTGGATCGAAAAAACCTTCTGGTTGCATCATATACAACTCTTCTTCCAGAAATCCATTCAGGAATGCAGTTTTGACATCCATTTGCCAAATTTCATAATCATAAAATGCGGCAATTGCTAACATGATTCGGACAGACTTAAGCATCGCTACGGGTGAGAAAGTCTCATCGTAGTCAACCCCTTGAACTTGTCGAAAACCTTTCGCAACAAGTCGAGCTTTGTAGACAGTAACATTACCGTCAGCGTCAGTCTTCTTCTTGAAGATCCATTTATTCTCGATGGCTTGCCGATCATCGGGCAAGTCAACCAAAGTCCACACTTTGTTCTCATACATGGATCCCATCTCAGATTTCATGGCCTCAAGCCATTTTGCGGAATCTGGGCTCACCATCGCTTCTTCATAGTTCGTAGGTTCACCATGGTCAAGTAACATGACTTCCAGAATAGGATTACCGTACCACTCTGATGCGGATCTTACTCTGGTTGACCTACGAGGTTCGGTAGTAACTTGATCTGAAGTTTCATGATCATCATCATTAGCTTCCTCACTAATTGGTGTAGGTGTCACAGGAACCGGTTTCTGTGATGAACTACTTTCCAATAAGGGAGCAGGTACAGTTACCTCATCAAGTTCTACTTTCCTCCCACTCACTTCTTTCGAGAGAAACTCCTTCTCTAGAAAGGATCCATTCTTAGCAACAAATGTCTTGCCTTCGGATCTGTGATAGAAGGTGTACCCAATAGTTTCCTTTGGGTATCCTATGAAGACACATTTCTCCGATTTGGGTTCGAGCTTATCAGGTTGAAGCTTTTTCACATAAGCATCGCAGCCCCAAACTTTAAGAAACGACAACTTTGGTTTCTTGCCAAACCACAGTTCATAAGGCGTCGTCTCAACGGATTTCGATGGTGCCCTATTTAACGTGAATGCAGCCGTCTCTAAAGCATAACCCCAAAACGATAGCGGTAAATCAGTAAGAGACATCATAGATTGCACCATATCTAGTAAAGTACGATTACGACGTTCGGACACACCATTACGCTGTGGTGTTCCGGGTGGCGTGAGTTGCGAAACTATTCCGCATTGTTTCAAATGTAGACCAAACTCGTAACTCAAATATTCTCCTCCATGATCAGATCGTAGAAACTTTATTTTCTTGTTACGATGATTTTCCACTTCACTCTGAAATTCTTTGAACTTTTCAAATGTTTCAGACTTATGTTTCATTAAGTAGATATACCCATATCTGCTCAAATCATCTGTGAAGGTGAGAAAATAACGATACCCGCCGCGAGCCTCAATATTCATTGGACCACATACATCAGTATGTATGATTTCCAACAAATCTGTTGCTCGCTCCATTGTTCCGGAGAATGGCGTTTTAGTCATCTTGCCCATGAGGCATGGTTCGCAAGTACCAAGTGATTCATAATCAAGTGATTCCAGAAGTCCATCAGTATGGAGTTTCTTCATGCGCTTTACACCAATATGACCCAAACGGCAGTGCCACAAATAAGTTGCACTATCATTATCAACTCTGCATCTTTTGGCTTCAACATTATGAATATGTGTATTACTACTATCGAGATTCAACACAAATAGACCACTCTTCAAGGGTGCATGACCATAAAAGATATTACTCATATAAATAGAACAACCATTATTCTCAGATTTAAATGAATAACCGTCTCGCATCAAACAAGATCCAGATATAATTTTCATGCTTAACGCTGGCACCAAATAACAATTATTCAGGTCTAAAATTAATCCCGAAGGTAGATGTAGAGGTAGCGTGCCGACGGCGATCACATCGACTTTGGAACCATTTCCCACGCGCATCGTCACCTCGTCCTTAGCCAATCTTCGCTCAATCCGTAGTCCCTGTTTCGAGTTGCAAATATTAGCAACAGAACCAGTATCAAATACCCAGGTGCTACTGCGAGCTCTAGTAAGGTACACATCAATAACATGTATATCACATATACCTTTGTTCACCTTGCCATCCTTCTTATCCGCCAAATACTTGGGGCAGTTCCGCTTCCAGTGTCCAGTCTGTTTGCAGTAGAAGCACTCAGTCTCAGGCTTAGGTCCAGACTTGGGTTTCTTCTCCTGAGCAGCAACTTGTTTGCCGTTCTTTTTGAAGTTCCCCTTCTTCTTCCCTTTACCCTTTTTCTTGAAACTGGTGGTCTTGTTGACCATCAACACTTGATGCTCCTTCTTGATTTCTACCTCCGCAGCCTTTAGCATTGCGAAGAGCTCGGGAATTGTCTTATCCATCCCTTGCATATTATAGTTCATCACGAAGCTCTTGTAGCTTGGTGGCAGTGATTGAAGAATTCTGTCAATGACACTATCATCCGGAAGATTAACTCCCAGTTGAATCAAGTGATTGTTATACCCAGACATTTTGAGTATATGTTCACTGACAGAACTATTCTCCTCCATCTTGCAGCTGTAGAACTTATTGGAGACTTCATATCTCTCAATCCGGGCATTTGCTTGAAATATTAACTTCAACTCCTGGAACATCTCATATGCTCCATGATGTTCAAAACGTCGTTGAAGTCCCGGTTCTAAGCCGTAAAGCATGGCACACTGAACTATCGAGTAGTCATCAGCTTTGCTCTGCCAGACGTTCTTAACGTCGTCAGTAGCATCTGCAGCAGGCCTGGCACCCAGCGGTGCTTCCAGGACGTAATTCTTCTGTGCTGCAATGAGGATAATCCTCAAGTTACGGACCCAGTCCGTGTAATTGCTACCATCATCTTTAAACTTTGCTTTCTCAAGGAACGCATTAAAATTCAATGGAACAACAGCACGGGCCATCTATCTACAACAACATAGACAAGCAAAATAATATCAGGTACTAAGTTCATGATAAATTTAAGTTCAATTAATCATATTACTTAAGAACTCCCACTTAGATAGACATCTCTCTAATCATCTAAGTGATCACGTGATCCAAATCAACTAAACCATAACCGATCATCACGTGAAATGGAGTAGTTTTCAATGGTGAACATCAATATGTTGATCAAATCTACTATATGATTCACGCTCAACCTTTCGGTCTCAGTGTTCCGAGGCCATATCTGCATATGCTAGGCTCGTCAAGTTTAACCCGAGTATTCTGTTGTAGATGAACGTTGAGCTTATCACTCCTGATCATCACGTGGTGTCTCAGCGCGACGAACTTTGGCAACGGTGCATACTCAGGGAGAACACTTTTACCTTGAAATTTAGTGAGAGATCATCTTATAATGCTACCGTCAATCAAAGCAGAATAAGATGCATAAGGATAAACATCACATGCAATCAATATAAGTGATATGATATGGCCATCATCATCTTGTGCCTTTGATCTCCATCTCCGAAGCACCGTCACGATCACCATCGTCACCGGCGCGACACCTTGATCTCCATCGTAGCATCGTTGTCGTCTTGCCAACTATTGCTTCTACGACTATCGCTACCGCTTAGTGATAAAGTAAAGCAATTACAGGGCGATTGCATTGCATACAATAAAGCGACAACCATATGGCTCCTGCCAGTTGCCGATAACTTCGTTACAAAACATGATCATCTCATACAATAAAATATAGCATCATGTCTTGAACATATCACATCACAACATGCCCTGCAAAAACAAGTTAGACGTCCTCTACTTTGTTGTTGCAAGTTTTACGTGGCTGCTACGGGCTGAGCAAGAACCGTTCTTACCTACTCATCAAAACCACAACGATAGTTCGTCAAGTTAGTGCTGTTTTAACCTTCAACAAGGACTGGGCGTAGTCACACTCGGTTCAACTAAAGTTGGAGAAACTGACACCTGCCAGCCACCTGTGTGCAAAGCACGTCGGTAGAACCAGTCTCGCGTAAGCATACGCGTAATGTCGGTCCGGGCCGCTTCATCCAACAATACCGCCGAACCAAAGTATGACATGATGGTAAGCAGTATGACTTGTATCGCCAACAACTCACTTGTGTTCTACTCGTGCATATAACATCTACGCATAAACCTGGCTCAGATGCCACTGTTGGGGAACGTAGTAATTTCAAAAAAATTCCTACGCACACGCAAGATCATGGTGATGCATAGCAACGAGAGGGGAGAGTGTCGTCTACGTACCCTCGTAGACCGTAAGCGGAAGCATTATGACAACGCGGTTGATGTAGTCGTACGTCTTCACAATCGACCGATCCTTAGTATCGAACGTACGGCACCTCCGCGTTCAGCACACGTTCAGCTCGGTGACGTCCCGCGAACTCACGATCCAGTAGAGCTTCGGGGAAGATCTTCGTCAGCACGACGGCGTGGTTACGGTGTTGATGAAGCTACCGACGTAGGGCTTCGCCTAATTAAGCACCGCTACGATATGATCGAGGTGGATTATGGTGGAGGGGGGCACCGCACACGGCTAAAAGATCAATGATCAATTGTTGTGTCTCCAAGGGGTGCCCCCCTCCCCGTATATAAAGGAGTGGAGGAGGGGGAGGGGGCCGGCCTCCTATGGCGCGCCCCATGAGGAGTCCTACTCCCACCGGGAGTAGGACTCCCCCCTTCCAAGTAGGAGTAGGAGAGGGGAAGGAAGGGAGAGAAGGAGAGAAGGAAAGGGGGCTCCAGCCCCCCTCCTTGTCCAATTCTGACTAGAGGGGGAGGGGGCGCGCGGCTGCCCTGGCCGCCCCTCCTCTTCTCCCACTAGGGCCCATTAGGCCCAATATACTCCCCGGGGGGTTCCGGTAACCCTCCGGTACTCCGGTATATGTCTGAAACCTCCCGAAACACTTCCGGTGTCCGAACATAGTTGTCCAATATATCGTTCTTTACGTCTCGACCATTTCGAGACTCCTCGTCATGTCCGTGATCATATCCGGGACTCTGAACTACCTTCGGTACATCAAAACACTAAAACTCATAATACCGATCGTCACAGAACTTTAAGCGTGCGGACCCTACGGGTTCGAGAACTATGTAGACATGACCGAGACACGTCTCTGGTCAATAACCAATAGCGGAACCTGGATGCTCATATTGGTTCCTACATATTCTACGAAGATCTTTATCGGTCAAACCGCGTAACAACATACGTTGTTCCCTTTCTCATCGGTACGTTACTTGCCCGAGATTCGATCGTCGGTATCTCAATACCTAGTTCAATCTCGTTACCGGCAAGTTTCTTTACTCGTTCCGTAATGCATCATCCCGTAACTAACTCATTAGTCACATTGCTTGCAAGGCTTATAGTGATGTGCATTACCGAGAGGGCCCAGAGATACCTCTCCGACAATCGGAGTGACAAATCCTATTCTCGATCTATGCCAACTCAACAAGTACCATCGGAGACACCTGTAGAGCACCTTTATAATCACCCAGTTACGTTGTGACGTTTGGTAGCACACAAAGTGTTCCTCCGGTAATCGGGAGTTGCATAATCTCATAGTCATAGGAACATGTATAAGTCATGAAGAAAGCAATAGCAGTAAACTAAACGATCAAGTGCTAAGCTAACGGAATGGGTCATGTCAATCACATCATTCTCCTAATGATGTGATCCCGTTAATCAAATGACAACTCATGTCTATGGCTAGGAAACTCAACCATCTTTGATCAACGAGCTAGTCAAGTAGAGGCATACTAGTGACACTATGTTTTTCTATGTATTCACACATGTATTATGTTTCCGGTTAATACAATTCTAGCATGAATAATAAACATTTATCATGATACGAGGAAATAAATAATAACTTTATTATTGCCTCTAGGGCATATTTCCTTCAGGATTCAGCTTGCTCTCTTCATGCGACGCCCAACAGGGAGTGATTCTCTTCATACAAGTCTGGTGGGTTTGGTTTTAGCCTACGTGGGCGATGACACAGTTTATCATGTTGCTGGAGTAGGTAAAATCAAAATCAAGATGTTTGACAGAGTTGAGGGGATGCTTCGGGGAGTCAGGCATGTACCAGGGCTAAGGAGGAATCTAATTTCGCTTGGTGTTCTTCATGATGGTGGTATGGAATTCCGTTCTGACCGGGATAAGAAGACCATGAAAATCATGGAAGATGGGGTGACCGTGATGATAGGAGAGAGGACGGCTTCGCATCTTTACAAGTTGCAAGGGAGCACAATTGCAGGTGTAGCCATCGAGAGTGGAGCTGCAGGAGTAGCAGAGGAGTCCCATGGTGGTGACTGGTGTGACCCGTCGGGTAGCTCTTAGTAAGCTACAAAGAAGACAACTCAAGTCCGAAGTACATGGAGGTTCAAGCATGGACGACTTCTAGGTGGTGGAGAATATTCGCCAAGGTGGAGTTTGTTATATTTGTGTCGAATATTATGTACGCAAGAGGTTATGTGGATTTGGAGTTGTAATTGGTGTGGTTAGGTACAAGTCGTGTAGGAGTCAGACACATTGTATCCTAGGCCTCTTATATATATGGGGCACCACACGTTGTTACCCATGACGACTTGATGGCAACAGGTACACGGGGTAGCTGACGGCTTGTGCCAGCGCTCGGGCGGCCGGTGTTGCGGTATCTTGGGGACGAGCGCCCGTAGTCATACCCCGGGGATGTAGCCATATCGGTGAACCTCGTTAACAAATATCGTGCCTTGGTGTGTCATTTATGATCTTGCATTAGCGTTTCATTCTAACAAGTGGTATCAGAGCAAGGTTGTGAGAAGGCTATGTGGAAGATCATCAGGAGGTACGAGGATCATGCTCGACGGGTGCCATGGAACGTCCGATTGGTGCAAGGTGGAGCATGGCGGCGATCGATATGGCTACATCCCTAGGGCATGACTACAGGCGCTCCTCGGTGTGTCGTCTATGATCTCGGTGTGTCGTCTATGATCTTGCATTGGCGAGGGATTCGGCTTGCGGTCACACTAGAGACGTGGGGGCGGCCGGATAGATCCGAGTGTGAGAGCATCGAGATGATGCGCTCGGTGTTGTACAGGGGCAGCGATGCAGCACTGCAGACGAATTGTGTTAGCGACATGGGTGGCCAGGGTACGCCACGGCTCATGCAGGGAAGATGCGTGAGGTGGCAACTGTTACGGCAGGGTTGGCGTGTGGCAAGTACGTGCGGCAGGGCTATACAGATCGTTGGCGATAACAAAGAATCAAAGGTGGAAGCTGTCATTGGAACTAGCAGCGATTGTTTTCCGATGAACACGGAACCCAGAGAAGGAAGGTCGGGATTAAATTGCTGGTGTTCGTACGCAAGACGACCGCTCGACAGTCGGTCTTGGAAGTGGCACGACGCGCAAGGCAAAGGAAGGTCAAGGCAGCAGGTTCCATCGGACGGGGTGCAACCCACAAGGAAAGTTAAGATCATGCTGAAGCAGGAGTCCGGAGGATTAACAAGCAGCGGATCTTTTTACACGAAGGTGATACTAGTACGTGTGTGTATGTTTTGGTCCAGGGGACAAGTCTGCTGGTTATGATTAGAAAAAGGAAAATAAGAGACGTGTGCGTGCATAGATCCGTGGGAGACTTGGCTTGGCAAAGGCCGAGCGAATCGTGACAAAGTTGAACTCGGTTTGTGTGAGAAGAGAAAACAAGGGCCGGCTATATGCAACAGAAACAAAGGACTGGGGCGAAGAGGCTAGCAGGGCACATAAATCAATCTGCGAGTTCAGGAAAAAGGTGGAGCGGTCAAGTTTCGGCAGAGAGCAAGTTGATCTGCGTTACGGACACAGGTTCCACGGCAATTTCTGAAGGGCGGACAAGGACGATGCAAGTCAAGGTTCTTCGTATGTAGATCGCGGACTGTGTTGTGGCTTCAGACGAGGAATTTGGGATAGGTGATCTTTTCTGAGGAAGTCGTAGAGGAAAACAAGGGCGATAAGACCAGCGGCAACAGGTCGGTTAGATCGCGGCTCGGCATGGCGCCGGGGTTCAGCAAGTTTGATGTGGAGAAATTCGATGGCACGAGTAACTTCGGTCTATGGCACACAAGAGTCAAGGATCTTCTGGCACAACCGGGAATCTTGAAGGGTTTGCAGGAGAAAAGCCGGCCAAGGTTGACAACGATGTGGGAGGATATGCAAGTGCAGGTGGCCACTACCATACGTGTTTGTCTTGCGGATCAGGTCATGTATCATGTCATGGACGAAGATTCTCCTAGGGAAATTTGGGACAAGTTGGCAAGTCGTTATATGTCCAAGTCAGCGACCAACAAGCTGTATTTGAAGCAAAATTCTATGGGCTGAAGATGGAGGAGGGGTCGGATCTTGTGGAGCATGTGAATGCCTTTAATCAATTGGTCGCTGATCTAGCGCGTCTGGATGTGAAGATTGAGGACGAGGATAAGGCAGTACTTCTTGTGTCATTGCCACCGTCCTATGAGCATTTGCTCAATACATTGGCACATGGAAAGACAACCATCAATAATGAGGAAATCACTGCTGCGTTGCTTGGACATGAGTTGAAGAAGCAAAAGAATGCTGCAGAAAGGGACACTACTAGGGAAAACCCTAGCAGTAGCGTGGGTATTTTGCCTATCAGTAGCGCGGGAGGACGCGCTACTGATAAGGCGCTACAGCTATTCCTTAGCAGTAGCGCGTGCTACGCGCGCTGCTGCTAAGACATATAGCAGCAGCGTTTGTCCACTCCAGCGCTACTGCTAATGTAGCTAGTTGTAGCGTGTTTACTCTCCATCACTACTAGTATTCTTTTTCTCATTTTTTTAAATTTTTAGTGTATTTATACGCCGTTATACAAATTTTGGTATAATACCAATTATGAGGTTGTTATATCAATATGTCCATAACAGTGTGTCAAATGACGGTGGATTAGATTCAAGTGGAGGCAACATGTGGTGCATGTCAAAAGTATACTACTAATCCAAACTTGATCTAGTTTGGACTAGTAGTACTTTCGATGTGCACCACATGTTGCCTCCACTTGAATCTAATCCACCAACACAAGCTATTTAATCATCATCATAGTCATTACCACCAACAGTAGCTATTTAATCATCATAGTCATAGTGTAGCACACATCATCATCTTCAAACTCATTCTAGCTATCTAATCACCACCAACACTAGCTAATAATAATCATCATAGTCATTACCACCAACACTAGCTATTTAATCATCATAACTCATTTCTAGCTAGCTAATCACTCCTGCTGCTCTCTCTCAGGTAAAATAGCATAAAACATGTGTAGCACTCCTGCTTCATCAAGTTGGAGCATGCAGATGAACTTGTCTCCTAATCATGGGTTGTGCTTCTGATTGCTGCCCCTAGTACTTCTCTGCAATCGTTCACAATTTTGCTCCAGTCTTTTACCATTAAGCATTCCTTGCTATTAGAAATCCTATATGCACTAAAGTGCATTGTAGGATATCTTGGCCGTAAGCTAACAATTCTCATGCGACCTTTAGTCTCGATCCAATGAGGCACAACACTCATCGGGAGTCCCTGTTGAAGAACATCGTATAGTAACATACTTAGAAATGAAGTTTAGCTTAAAAAATAATGTATGCAAAAGATGCATTGAGGACAAATAGTAAAAATCTTACCATCTTTCCTAAATAGATGTTACCGTAGTTCAATACGAACACTATTGGTCGCATGTTTTGAGTACTAAGATTTTTAAGTCCAGAAAAATATTTTGTCTTGACAGTATGAAGATCCTCAAGCCATGAAACATAATGACCTATCTCCTCGCAGTTTAGTTCAGCCCCGGGACAGTGGACGGTCATGTCTACCAAGCACCGGACATGTTTGCTTGAATGGAAATAAGCTGTCAATAGAAATTAGTTGTCAGCTATTTTTTAAGAAACAATATCGAAGACATAAATATGGTTGAGAAACTCACATAATGGTATAACTGGAGGCGTCTGCACATCGACCCAGATGTCGATATTACCTTCAATATCATCTTCGGGACGAATGTCAAAGGTGATAACCATATCAGGCTCAAATGCATAAGCCTTGCATAGTGCTTGCCAAGTTTTGCATTCAAAATAGGTGTAGGTGTCTGCGTTGTATAATTTTGCGTGGAAGTATAACCATGCTCGGTCTTCAAGTTAACTCTCTTTACCTCGATAGTAGTTTTCATAGGACTGAAACCTATCTTACCCAAGACAAAAACTCTTGCATGGCAGGGGATACGCTAGTAGAATAGTAAAAAAAATTATAAGTTGAAGCAAATGAAGCAGATGTCATGCTTAATTACGAAAAAAGACTTGTCGTTGTGACTTACTGTATCCACTTCGAAGTTCTCGTCCAGCTTGATGCTGAAGCGCCTATCATCATCTAAGAAGATTCTGTCGCACAGGCTGCGCTCGTCTTCGCAGTATTTGCAAATACCGAAATCCTTTTCGTCGTCGGACATTTCATATGTTCATAGTTGAAACATTAATTGAAAATCGATCGAAGGCAACTACCAGGATACTCAACACACAAATCCGGAGGACTCGATATTTCCTACATATTCTGGCACAAGTCATGCCAAAATTCACGGAAAAATCCGGCATGACCTTTGCTAAAATAGGACATATCGAGCGCCTGAAATTTGCCCGAACGGAAATGAATCAACACTCCGGCAAAACATAGGCTACTCGGAGGTGTAACCTACAAACATGACCGGCCACTTGGGCAAGCACTTATCGTATTTGAGCAACAGAAGATATGCATTTCAAAATATCTCATAGGACTCATATTGACATGAGCATTCAATAAGCAAAACCAAATCATAAAATACATAAGTATTCAAATTAGCATGCATTCAATAAGCAAAATTAAATCATCTCATGCGTCCGTACATCGTCGAATATTATCACTAATACATCCCGAATAGTATCATACATATAACCTCACTAATACAACTAAAACCCTAGCGCACGACGGGTATCGGCGCGGGCGGTGGACACCCACAAAGAAGGAACCATCACAGGATCATAGCTCCAGTGAGATCCCTGGAGAACCTGCCAGGTATTGGAGAACCTATGCTCCAACGCAAACAAGTAGCGACGGACGTGCGCGTCCTCCTCACTGACACGGTGACGCACCACCTCCGCGGGGTCCTCGAGCCTCTGGACTGTCACTGGCCCACGCGACCGCCACCAAAGAAGGTTCGGGTCAACGACGGGCTGGCTCCTCGCCAACATGCGCCCCCGGGTAGGTAGCGCCTCCCAGTACCACCCCGGCGGAGCCCAGTCCCGGATATAGCCCATCTGGTGACGCAGGTGTCCTCCGCCGACTCGACGGCGAGTGAAAGAACATGCGGTGCCCCCATGTTTGGTTTTGGTAATTGATGACAATCTCTATGGACTAATGGTTGCCTTGAGTTATATTTGAAGGTTTTGTCCATAGGCTTTTCTTGGAGTACATGTGTTGGTTTCAAGGAGAGTTTGTGTTGACCAAGGTGCTATTAAGGAATTATCCAAAGATTGGTCATGTGAGAGTTGAGCTTATTGCAAGCATGTCTTGAAGAAGAAGATTGTGTGATCATTCATGTTTACCTTCAAGACATCATCCAAATGAAGAGAGTTGGAAAGATTCAAGGTTGATCAAGACTAAGTCAAGAGTGAATCAAGTTGATCAACTCACAAAACGTACAAGATGTACCGAGAGGGATCAAGTGATCCCATGGTATGGTAAGCATTGTTCATTGTGCTTTGTGTACTAACCCATGGTCTATGTGAGAGTTCTATGTGGGGTTAGGTACGTGTTCATGGGCTTGCGTCAAGAGGAAGATATCACTCAACCCATGGAGAGGATGACATCAAGTGGTGATCGTCATCAAGATTGTCGTGTGCAAGTTCAAGTGGAGCATCACGAAGAGATCAAGTGCTTGAAGCTTGCCATCCATTGTGGTGACAATGGACTTGTGAAGATGTGCCGAAGAGTTGCTCACCCATAGTGGACTATGGGGGAGCAATCATCTAGTCTTCATCGAGCCAACGCAATCAAGAAAGGTGGTCCAACTTGAGGGAGTCAAGATCGTCATCATCTAGCTCAAGTGGACCATGTGCAAGGCAAAGGTTTGCCCTTGATAGGTTTTCTATTTTACCGGTCTTATGGTGGTAGTTGGGAGACCGGGTTATAGGATCGTTTGCCGTACTATCAAGGGGGGCTCTCAAGTTGGTAGCTTGATCGTATCATTAGTAGAGAGCTCAAACCATTGCATCCTTGCATCATGTTTCTTGGTTCTTGTTTGGTTCTCTTTGTGAGTCTTAGAGCTTATGGTCATCTTGATGACAAGCTTGAGTTCATTGAAAACGGAGTTTGCATGCGTCTTCTATGATGTTTTCGGTGTTGGAGTTTTTACCGGTCTTATCCGAGGAAGGGTTCTCACCATTTTCTTTTGGGCCTTTTCTCATTTGCTTCTTATTGGTATTTCTATCAAGATTGTGCTAGCCCTTGTCGCTAGCTTTCCAACAAACTTGGTTTCGTCGAATTCGGAGTCCGTTTGCGGAAGTTGTGTCAGTTTTGGTGTCCTTAAAAGGGGCTGCTGCGGATGTAATTTTTTAGTACCGCTCTTGGGAGCGGTACTACCGTGACTACTTTCGTGGCTACTTCCGCTCGGGACCACAAAATCGTCACAAGTCCAGCGGTGTAAGGCACGGATGTAATTTTTTAGTACCGCTCACAAGCAGTAGTACCGCTACCCTTAGCAGTAGTACCGCTACCCCTAGCGGTAGTACCGTGAGGTCAAGCGGTACTACCGCTCCGACGGTTCTTCTGGCTTTTTTGCCTCCTTGCTATTGTGTTTCAAAGGGCTACTACCGCCCTAGCAGTAGTACCGCTCCTTGGAGCGGTAGTACCGCTCGGTGCAGGCTATGAGCATAACGATTGGATTTTTCCCCACCTATAAAAGGGGGTCTTCTTCCTCAATGAACCTTATCCTTTGAGCTCGTGTTATTCCCCCATTGTTGACCTTCTTCGAGCTTGGTAACTCTCAATCCCTCCAATGATTCTTGCTAGTTCTTGAGGGAAAAGAGAGAGGAGATCTAGATCCACGTTTCCACCAATCACTTTCTCCTCTAAGTGAGGGGAACCCCTTGGATCTAGATCTTGGAGTTCTTCGTGTTCTCTTCTTGTTCTTCCTCTCATTTTCCTCCCTAGCATTAGTTGCTTTGGTGGGATTTGGAGAGAAGGACTTGGGCACTCCGTGTGCCCTTGCCATTGCATTTGGTGCATCGGTTTGAGTTCTCCACGGTGATACGTGGAAGTTACAAGTTGAGAAGCTTATTACTCTTGGGTGCTTGGTACCCTTGAGCTTGTTCCTCTTGGGTGCTTGGGCGCCCTAGACGGTTGGTGGTGTTCGGAGCTCAATCATTGTGGTGTAAAGCTCCGGGCAAGCGTCGGGGTCTCCAATTAGGTTGTGGAGATCGCCCCGAGCAATTTGACGGGTACCGGTGACCGCCCCCAAGGGTTGCCAAAGTGTACGGGTTCGGTGACCGCCCCCAAGGGTTGCCATTTGTACGGGTTCGGTGACCGCCCTCAAGGGTCCCTTAGTGGAATCACGGCATCTTGCATTGTGCGAGGGCGTGAGGAGATTACGGTGGCCCTAGTGGCTTCTTGGGGAGCATTGTGCCTCCACACCGCTCCAAACGGAGATTAGCATCCGCAAGGGTGTGAACTTCGGGATACATCGTCGTCTCCGCGTGCCTCGGTTATCTCTTACCCGAGCCCTTTACTTATGCACTTTACTTTGTGATAGCCATAGTGTTTCTTGTCATATATCTTGCTATCACATAGTTGTTTATCTTGCTTAGCATAAGTTGTTGGTGCACATAGGTGAGCCTAGTTGTTTTAGGTTTTGTGCTTGACAAATTTACCGTTAGGTTTATTCCGCATTTGTTCAAGCCTAAACCGTAATTATTTTAAAGCGCCTATTCACCCCCCCTCTAGGCGACATCCACGATCTTTCAATTGGTATCAGAGCCTCGTCTCTCTTTGTTAGGCTTAACCGCCTAGAGAGTAAAGATGTCGACTAGGGGATTAGGATTCTCTGACACTCTTAGTTTCGATGGCACAAATTTTGATGTTTGGGTAATTCGCATGCTTAATTTCTTTAGGGTCATGGACCCAAATTTAGAGCGAATTGTAGATATGGGTTTTTCTCCTCCAAAGGATCCCCAAAGATTATCTTTAGAGGATGAGAAAAACTCTTATCTCAATGCTCAAGCTTCTAATGTGCTTTTCGATGCTTTGAGCAATGTAGTTATATTTCAACTCATGCCGTTCCGGGATGCTCATGAGTTGTGGACAAAGCTTCAAGATAAATATGGTGTGTCCAAGATTTGTGGGGATGATTGTTCTCCCTCCACCTCCGGCCGTGTTGCCTTCTCAACTTCTTCTACTTCACCTACATGTGGATTGCCACAAGGTAATGCTAGGGTGAGTAGTGGTGGTCATTGCAATGATGATAGTGTGCTTGTTCTTGGTGATTCTTCATCACTATCTTATTGCAATGGTCCTTCTTTGGACTTTAACACTTTGAGCACCTTACATGTTTCACATGCTCGTGTTGGTAGTCCTTGCATATCATGTAGAAATTGCTTGCTCAAATCTCATGATGATATGCTTGCTATGTCTTGTTGCCATGATAAAAATGTATCTATTTCCAAGAGTTGTTGTGCTAACAATGTAGAGGAAACCCAACACTCCATGGAACAAGATGTGGTCTTGAACGGTGCTTCAAGGGATCCTACATCATCATCGATTGCTTTTTGCCTTATGGCTAAGGCTTCAAAGGTATCTCCCACTTTGAATCCCAATATATCTTGTGATGATATTGATGATGACAAGAATGATGATGATGTTGATTATGATGAAGAGAATGATAATGTTGCCTCCTTAAAAATTAAGGGGGAAATAGTTTTTAAAGCTCTTCATAAAAATAAAATTGCTCATTCCAACTTCATGGAAATTATGTCCATTGCCATTGAGGGCAAGAAATATATTGAGGAGTTGGAATCTCATCTCGAGGAGCTTGAGGTCACCATTGAGAAAATGGAAGGTCATGAGCGTGATTACGCTAATGAGATTGGGGACCTCTCTCAAGCTCTTGAACTTGAACAAACCACCAAGGAATCTCTTGAGGAGACTTTTGCTCTAGAATTATCTAGAGTGAGGGAATCTCGTGATAGAGCTCTTGAGGTGGCTAATGATTTTGAAACTAAAAATGAGGATCTTGAAGTTGTGCATGCTAAACTCCTTGATGACTTTGAGCACCTCGAAAATGGCTCAAGGGTCATTAAGAGTGAGCTCATCAAACTCACTGAGTCTCATGCTCAACTTAAAGCTTCATATTCAAAAGAGCTTGCCAAGTTGTCTTCTCCTCTTGTTGTTAATGATGATGCTTGTGCTACTAACTCTATTTCTTGTGAAGCATCCATTTTAAAGGAGAACGTTGAGCTACGGGCTCAACTTGATTTGCTATCTAGCAATTATGGGAAATTGGAAGAAAGCCATGAAAAGCTCTCAAGCTCTCATGATGATGTTCTAGTATCCCATAATGTGCTAAAGCTAGCTCATGAGGCCATGATTGCTAAGGTAACATCTAGTGAGCCTCATGTGGACACTAGCACTACTTTTAGTCAAAATGCTATATTGCCTTGTGCTAGTCCTCGCGATTCATCCATGCATAACGTTGGTACATCTTGTTATGAATTGCTTTGCTTGCCTTGTTGCTCTAACGATGAAGCTTATACTTCCTCTAGTGCTTGTGTTGAGACTAACCATGTAGAGGAAATCAAAGAGCTC